>NW_021832296.1:27500-31387 GCF_006345805.1 Octopus sinensis | reverse complement strand
CACTGAGCCATGCGCCTTCACAGAACCAATAACTAAACCCTCAGCAAAACAAGTCGTGAGCTTACCGATCACCAGTCTAATGTTGTTGTAACTGACCCACTGCCGCTCAACAGTTTCTTTCGTCTTTTACTTGGGGCCCTGTGTATAATAATTTTTTTAGTCGAATGGATCGACCCCAGTACATTTTCCTTGTTTTTAAGCGTGGTATTCATTCTAGTGCACTCTTTTGCCGAACCGCTAAGTTGCAGGGACGTAAACACACCAACACCGGTTGACAAGCGGTGGTACGGAAAAACACACACATACACCAATTTAAATATATATATATATATATATACGACGAGCTTGTTTCAGTTTCCGTCTACCAAATCCACTCAAACGCTTTGTTTGGCCCGAAGATACGGTATATGACATTCGCTCAAGGAACTACGCAATGGGACTGAAACCGGGACCGTGTGATTGGGAAGTAAACTTCTTACCCACACAGCCACGCCTGCACCAATTTAAATAGTAAAAATGTAAAACTAAAACCCATCAAATTGTTCGTCAGTTACCCCACATCTTAGATACATTAAAGTCAATTATATAATTGTGTTCAAGTCACTCCGAAATCAGCTTTATTTTCCATCCCTCCAAAGTGTCGTTTAGAGAAAAGTACCAGTAATATACTTGGGTAGATGTAATCGACTATCCCTTCCACCATTTTTTTTTTTTGCTTTGTTTCCTTTGTGATTAGGTTTTGAAGCAAATATCTTTTTATGCTGTTTCCGTATTTGGATTGTGGCCATGCTGGAGCACCACTTGGAGGCTTCGGTCTATCAAATAGATCCTAGTACTTTTTTTTAAAGTCTGCTACTCTTTCTAGCGGGCTCTTTTACGGAACTGCTTGGTTACTGGGATGTAAACAAACCAACAACGATCGTCAAGTTGAGGCGGGGGACAAGCACAAAAGCATATAATAAATAAATGCGCCCTTTTAAAGCCTAGCCAGGTTCATGGGCCTGGTTTCCCGGTTTCTATGGCGTATGTGTTCCCCAGCTGGACGGGACGCCAGTCCATCGCAGCGTTACTCATTTCTACCAGCTGAGTGGACTGGAGCAACGTGAAATGAAGTGTTTTGCTCAAGAACACACCACGTCGCCCGGTTCAGGAAACGAAACCTCAATCTTACGATCATGGTGCTGACACCCTAACCACTAAGCCACACGCCTCCACACAAAGACATATACATACACATATATACACAACAGGCTTACACACAGTTTCCATTTTCCCCAAATTACTCACAAAGCACGCAGTTGCAAAGCGAGCGACTTAACCACACTGTTATTCCTATTTCTTTAATACCCACGAGGGGCTAAATACAAAGAGGACAAACAAGGACAGACAAACGGATTAAGTCGATTATATCGACCCCAGTGCGTAACTGGTACTTATTTAATCGACCCCGAAAGGATGAAAGGCAAAGTCGACCTCGGCAGAAATTAACTCAGAACGTAGCGGCAGCCGAAATACCTATTTCTTTACTACACACAAGGGGTTAAACACAGAAGGGACAAACAAGGACAGACAAACGGATTAAGTCGATTATATCGACCCCAGTGACTAACTGGTACTTATTTAATCGACCCCGAAAGGATGAAAGGCAAAGTCGACCTCGGCAGAAATTAACTCAGAACGTAGCGGCAGATGAAATACCTATTTCTTTACTACACACAAGGGGCTAAACACAGAAGGGACAAACAAGGACAGACAAACGGATTAAGTCGATTATATCGACCCCAGTGAGTAACTGGTACTTATTTAATCGACCTCGAAAGGATGAAAGACAAAGTCGACCTCGGCGGAACTTGAACTCAGAACATAGCGACAGACGAAATACTGCTAAGCATTTCGCCTGGCGTGCTAACGTTTCTGCCAGCTCGCCGCCTTCCACAGTTATTCCTACGCTTATATGAAACTGCACGCTAATTTTGTAGAACAATCTCCTAACATTAAATATATTAAAAGCACTCATGAGAATAGAAAATAGGATAATAAGACAATAGCGCTTTTATCTGATGGGCATGGAGGCGCGTTTGATGTGGTAGAGAAGGAAGTAAGTTTGAAAAGAGGAAAATTACCGATAATTATTCAAGATTTAACCTAACATTATGTGATGTACTTAACGTTTAAAATAGAATTAGTTTTGTTGTACCAGATGTTGCATAGATTAATTATGGTTTACGAACAGAGGCGTGTGATTAAGGAGTTCGATTTCAATTCGTCTGTTTCCAGGTCTGATCTTAATGCGTGGAAATTTGGGACACGGAACAAGGGCCTAGTGTCGCCTTCCCAATGTAGCCTTGAGCTGACCAATGGTTAATGAGCGAAAATGTATGGAAGTTTATCGTATATATATATGTGTGTGTGGTGTGTGTGTGTGTGGTGTGTGTGTGTGTGTGTGTGTGTGTGTGTGTGTGCGTGCGTACGTGTGTGTGTGAATGTTTGTTTCTCTGTTCCGTTATAATATAAACAATTTTACATTAATTTGATATGGTGCGCTTTGCTTTTGTAGAATAGAAATGTATTCTTCTTAAACAAGAATATTGTTGATAGTGACTTCGAAGTTTAGTTCAGTTAAACAATCCTACGATGGCTTGCTTAACTGGCCGAAACTTCAAAGTTTTTGTCAATCATATTATTGTTTTAGAAGAATAAATATGTGTGTGTATGTGTGTGCCTGTGTGCGTCTGTACGTTCACGCGTGCGTGTGTGTACGTGTGGACACACACTCACACACAAACACACACATATATATATACATGTACAGCCGTGGCTGTGTGGTAAAAAGCTTGCTTCCTAACCACATGGTTCCGAGTTCAGTCCAACTGCGTGGCACTTTGGGTAAGTGTCTTCTACATTAGCCACGGGCCGACCAAAGCCCTGTGAGTGGATTTGATGACGGAAACTGAAATAAGTCCGTCGCATATATATATGTGTATGTGTGTGTGTGTGAATGTATATATTTATGTGTGTGTCGTTGTGTCTATGTTTGTCCACCACCCACCATTACATGACAACTGATGTTGGTGTGTTTATGTCCCCATAACTTAGCAGTTAGGCGGAAAAGACTGGTACAATAAGCCCCAGGGTAACAAAGAATATCTCAAGGGTCGATTTCTGCGATTAAAAGGCGGTGCTCCAGCATGGCCACACTCAAATGACTGAAACGAATAAAAGAAATTAAGAGAATATGTATACATGCGTGTACATACATGTATTATTTCCTGGTTCTCTTCTTAGTGTCTACCTCATATTTACTTCTTTCCCTACTTTCTGCTGAACTTTGACATTTCCCTAGTAACTGAAAACGGATTTTATCCGAAACGTATTGCTTTTTACTCTTTCCCATGTTCTCTCAACTTCACACTAATAACACTGACTGTAAATATCTCTTGGACTGTAAATATCTCTTGTCACATATGTGTGTATGTTTGTTTGCGTGTATGATTGTGTATGCACGTATTTTTCGGCGTTGTAAGTAGGCAAGGGATATAATTACCCATTGAGGAGCCGCCCCACGCAATAAAAGTGTAATCTTTGAACTAGATTCTTTGAGATGTCTGCAGTCAATTAAAGACAAAGCCCTTTCACTGTCGCCGCCTTAGAATGCAGCAAGCAAGGGATTGTCTAGTTGGGAACTTGTAAATAACAACAACACCAATGTTCACCACTGGCGGTTGGAAAAAAATAAGAAAAACACATTTAATAAAAAAAAAAGACGATACTGCGTGCCTGAATGTGGTTGATGTGGGAAAGGAAATGCTATGGTGTGAAGAAGGAAATTAGCTATAATTATCGAGGAATTAACCCCATATGTTGTTTAGTGTTTTCCTTTTAATTTT
>NW_021832296.1:0-22500 GCF_006345805.1 Octopus sinensis | reverse complement strand
AAGTTCTAATAGCATACATTACTGTATTGTTAAAACAGTATAGTTTTTTTTGGTGCATCTAAGTTAGGTACCATATTCAAGTAAATTAATTTAAATTAACTTGAATCTTTATTGCTTTATATATATATATATATATATATATATATATATATATATATATATATATATATATATATTATATATATATATATTATATATATTATATATATATATATATATCTTAAAAGGCTTTGGTCGTCCTGGAGTTATAGTTGCAAGCAGGTTGTTGCTTGTCCTATGAGTCATGCGGTCGATTCAGACCTGCTGCGTGGCACCCTGGTCAAGTGTCTGCCACTATAGCCTCGAACCAACCGAAGCATAGTGAATGAATATCATAGACGGAAACTTAAATCATGTTGTGTGTGTGTGTGTGTGTGCGCGCATGTCTTTGTGTATGTATATATGTATGGACGTATGTGTGTATTTGTTTCTTTCTGTTTTTGTTTGTCTCCCAAAATCACTTGACAAACAGTGCTGGTTTGTTTACGTCCACGGAACATAATGGTTCGGCAAAAGAGACCGGCTGAATAAGTACCAGGCTTCAAAGGAATTATATCAACAGCCGATTCGTTCGACTAACATCCTTCAGTTCTTCAACGCTAAGTACGAAGATTAAATTGTTAGAGTTAAAGGACATTCTCTAAGACACGAGGGAGCGAAAGCTGCTCGGTGGGACCGAATGGAGGAGGCATAACGTAGCAACTTTCCAAACATAGCTAACCCCGACAACTACCGTCTCATGTGATACATCAAAGAAAGGTAAGTTAAAGAGCGTGACATGATTGGGGTCCTGATCGATTTGGATCAATCAAAATGCATCGATAGGTTCTCATAGCGGCTAGTTTCGATCACGTCTTGTGCGTGTGTTTTGCCGCAATGTACAGCGATATCTGCTCGGTTGTTCTGGTAAATAGTTGCCTACGGAAACCATTTAATATTCTTTTCTTCTCTAGGCACAATGTTCAAAATTTTGGGGGAGGGGGCCAGTCGATTAGATCGACCCCAATATGCAATTGGTACTTAATTCGTCGACCCCGAAAATATGAAAGGCAAAGTCGACCTCGGCGGAATTTGAACTCAGAACGTAAAGATAGACAAAATACCGCTATGCATTTCGACAAAATACCTATTACTTTACTACTCACAAGGGGCTAAACACAGAAGGGACGAACAAGGACAGACAAACGGATTAAGTCGATTATATCGACCCCAGTGCGTAACTGGTACTTATTTAATCGACCCTGAAAGGATGAAACGTAAAGTCAACCTCGGTGGAATTTGAACTCAGAACGTAACGGCAGACGAAATACCTATTTCTTTATTACCCACAAGGGGATAAACACAGAGCGGACAAACAAGGACAGACATAGGTATTAAGTCGATTACATCGACCCCAGTGCGTAACTGGTACTTAATTTATCGACCTCGAAAGGATGAAAGGCAAAGTCGACCTCGGCGGAATTTGAACTCACAACGTAACGCAGACGAAATACCGCTAAGCATTTCGCCCGGCGTGCTAAGCATTTTTGCCAGCTCGCCGCCTTGGAAACCATATAATATTACGCGCTCGATCCATCAAGGTTGTCCCCTCTTGTGTCTTCTATATGTTCTGACTCTAGAGCCTCTATTGAGAAAATCTTTGGCCTGGCAGTCCTCCCGAAGGACATTGCCGTTTCGAGTTATACCCTAGTCAGTCAGCTCTGCCTGAGATGCTCACAGAGCGACGAAACTTTTCTGCCAGGTCACGCCCAGTGCCCGAGCATTGCTGACTTGTGCGTTTATGTCGAACACCTTCTGTTGCATGTAGGACGGATCTAACTCTGCTGAGTCAATTGTGGAGATCGTCCCACCGCCTTCCATTGTCTGTCTAATAGCCTTAGCAAAAGAGGTTATGTGGTGGACCAAATTTCTAGCGACCAGCCTTCAGCAACTCTTCAAGTTTCATTTGGGAAGAAAGTGAGAGTAGAGAGAGAAATGCAGACTTCCAGCAATTTTGTGGAACGTGGGTAAATGTGGCAAAAATGGTCCGAATGAACCATTCTTAGTCTGCATCAGTAGATTGAAGGAAGACGAGAGGGGGTACTTGCCCTTGTGCTTAGAGTGACCGTGGTTTTGTTGAATTTCCACGAGCAGCCCAAGAAAATTTTCTCCTTTTGAGGGATTAGTCATTATTAGAATTTATTTTGCTTTGTTCATCTTCACACGCTTTTTGTATTGTCCTGTGCCGTTTCCAACATTTTTGCGAACCATTTACTGGCTAATAAAGAAAACATTCATATACTCTTTGACTCTTTTACTTGTTTCAGTCACTTGACTCTGGCCATGCTGGAGCACCGCCTTTAGTCGAGCAAATCGACATCCAGGATTTATTCTTTGTAAGCCTAGTACTTATTCAATCGGTCTCTTGGGGAACCGCTAAGTTACGGGGACGTAAACACACCAGCATCGGTTGTCAAGTTATGTTGGGAGGACAAAAACATACATACATACATACATATATATATATATATGTATATATAATTAATCAATATAGGGTGGCAAGGAAAATTTTGTAGAATTTTATTGCCACCAGCGGCCCAGTGGGAAAAAATTAAATAGTCATAGACCATTTTTAAGTTCAACATTAACAATTAAGGAACGGCCATAATAGGCCATTCACCCACTAGAAATAACAGCCAAAGCTTCTACCGCAAATAAAGATTAATTCCGTAAACAGGAGAAAATTAAAAAAAAACATTTACCCTGTAATTTCTTGTACGGTATACCGTTTCATCCGCTGTTTAATGGTAAACTAACCTGATTAAATTAAATCAAGCCAATCCTCCATAAGCCCTCGGATTCTTCAGCAAGAAATAGCTCAAGTCGGGACAGATATATACACGAGGCATACCCAATCTTGCCAAGTCAATATCTGACCTAAAATTTTCAAATCGTCGCACTCGCGCCAAATTTATCGGCAGCAAATAGATATCAGCCGTCGATTCCATTACGGAATTAACCAAAAAATTCATAATTAATCAATATAGGGTGGCAAGGAAAATTTGTAGAATTTTATTGCCACCAGCGGCCCAGTGGGAAAAAATTAAATAGTCATAGACCATTTTTAAGTTCAACATTAACAATTAAGGAACGGCCATAATAGGCCATTCACCACTAGAAATAACAGCCAAAGCTTCTACCGCAAATAAAGATTAATTCCGTAAACAGGAGAAAATTAAAAAACATTTACCCTGTAATTTCTTGTACGGTTATACCGTTTCATCCGCTGTTTAATGGTAAACTAACCTGATTAAATTAAATCAAGCCAATCCTCCATAAGCCCTCGGATTCTTCAGCAAGAAATAGCTCAAGTCGGGACAGATATATACACGAGGCATACCCAATCTTGCCAAGTCAATATCTGACCTAAAATTTTCAAATCGTCGCACTCGCGCCAAATTTATCGGCAGCAAATAGATATCAGCCGTCGATTCCATTACGGAATTAACCAAAAAATTCATAATTAATCAATATAGGGTGGCAAGGAAAATTTTGTAGAATTTTATTGCCACCAGCGGCCCAGTGGGAAAAAATTAAATAGTCATAGACCATTTTTAAGTTCAACATTAACAATTAAGGAACGGCCATAATAGGCCATTCACCCACTAGAAATAACAGCCAAAGCTTCTACCGCAAATAAAGATTAATTCCGTAAACAGGAGAAAATTAAAAAAAAACATTTACCCTGTAATTTCTTGTACGGTATACCGTTTCATCCGCTGTTTAATGGTAAACTAACCTGATTAAATTAAATCAAGCCAATCCTCCATAAGCCCTCGGATTCTTCAGCAAGAAATAGCTCAAGTCGGGACAGATATATACACGAGGCATACCCAATCTTGCCAAGTCAATATCTGACCTAAAATTTTCAAATCGTCGCACTCGCGCCAAATTTATCGGCAGCAAATAGATATCAGCCGTCGATTCCATTACGGAATTAACCAAAAAATTCATAATTAATCAATATAGGGTGGCAAGGAAAATTTTGTAGAATTTTATTGCCACCAGCGGCCCAGTGGGAAAAAATTAAATAGTCATAGACCATTTTTAAGTTCAACATTAACAATTTGAAAATTTGAAAATTTTAGGTCAGATATTGACTTGGCAAGATTGGGTATGCCTCGTGTATATATCTGTCCCGACTTGAGCTATTTCTTGCTGAAGAATCCGAGGGCTTATGGAGGATTGGCTTGATTTAATTTAATCAGGTTAGTTACCATTAAACAGCGGTGAAAACGGTATACCGTACAAGAAATTACAGGGTAAATGTTTTTTTTATTTTCTCCTGTTTACGGAATTATCTTTATTTGCGGTAGAAGCTTTGGCTGTTATTTCTAGGGTGAATGGCCTATTATGGCCGTTCCTTAATTGTTAATATATGTATATATATTATATATATATATATATACACACATATATACGTCGGTCTTCTTTCAGTTTCCGTCAACCAAATCTACACACAAGGCTTTGGTCGGACCGAGGTTATAGTAGAAGACACTTGCCCAGGGTGCCATGCAGTGGACTGAACCCAGAATCATGTGGTTCGTAACCAAGCTACTTACCACACACCCACGCCTACGCCTATATAGTCGTTATTGTTTTTGGCTGTTGTTGCTGATGTTGTTATTGTTGTTAATGTAGCGAGCGGACAAAAATTGTTAGCGCGTCGAACAACGCACTCAGTGGCATTTCTTCCGGCTCTTTGTGTTTGTTCTGAACTCGAATCCCGCTGCGGTGGATGAAATAAGGTACCAGTAAAATACTGAGGTCTCTGTGGTTGACTAAGCTCTCAAGCTAGTATTGCTCGCCTTTAAACAATTCATATTGTTATCATCATCATCATCATCAGCAGCAGCAGCATAATCATCATGATGACCATCATCAACATCATCATCATCATCATCATCATCAACATCCTCATCATCATCACCATCACCACCACCATCATCACCACCACCACCTTCATCATCATCATAACCATCATCATCATCATCATCATCATCATCACGTTATTATTACTATTACATTATTAATATTATTGTTATTGCTGTTATTGCCATTATTATCATCCTCATCAGCATCATTAGTATTTGATTATTATTTTTATTATTATTATTAATATTATTATTATTATCATCATTATTATTATTGTTATTATTATTATTATTATTGAGTGAGAGAGCAGTGCATGCCATCAAAGTGACACTGGGGTAAAATATACGAAGCCCAATATACCCATCATGACTACCCGTCTGATAAAGGTACACCAGGCACATGCATCACAACCATATGTGCGCGACATGGTGATCTCATATCAAGATAAACAGCACATGACCTTGCAGGTGGGGCCCAGTTAGAATTTTCTTCAGGTTGAGTAGCCCAACCCGCTCAAAAGGTCCCTGAATAAGGGTTGTTTAAGGATGTGGAATAAGGCACCCATGTTTCCAGGGATGAATTATTCACATCTCAAAGAATCCCTCTAGACACATGGCTATGATTCTCACCCACTATATTTTACTCGTAATCAGAGATGCACCTATCGTCAGTTACTAAGGGACATGCTCAGCTGGTTACGGTCAAGCAAATGACAAGCAAATCTGTGGTATTGAGCAGAATAATTGCTGAAGCCCATCTTTATACCAAGACAGAACAATGTACATGATAACACTTCCAATCAGTTAGATCAGAAGCCATGAGAGCCACTGCCTGGTACTGCATCAGGGCTTTATTATTATTATTATTATTATTATTATTATTATATTATTATTATTATTATTATATTGTGGTTGTTGTTGTTGTTGTTGTGGTGTTGTTGTTGTTGTTGTTTATTATATTATTATCTTTTTTATCATCATCATCATCATCATCATCATCATCATCATCATTACTATTATTAGTGTAGAAAGAAATGAAAGAGAGAAAGCAGCGGAACGGACTTAAAAAGAAAAGTAAAACATAGATGAAAGCAAAATCGAAGGTACATAAAAGGAAGAGAAAGAGAATGAGGAAGAACCAGAAGGTCGATGAAAAAAAAAAACAAAACAAAAAAAAAAAACAAAAAACAAAAAAAAAAGGGAAAAAAACCCTACCTAGAAACAAGAGGGAAATATATTAAAGAAACCTCTGCTTTTAGACATTGAAAAACTGCGGGTCTTTTTCTTATATTTATGTTTGGTTTACAATTTCAACTGTTGTTGCTGTTCTTGTTGTCGTTTCATGTTCTTTGTTTTGTTGATACGTTTCAAAAACCCATGGTGTTCCTTCTTAAATCCTTCAGCTGCTTCGTTATTATTGTTGTTGTTGTTGTTGTTGTTGTTGTTGTTGTCGTTGTCGTTGTTGTTGTTGTTGTTATTTTAGTGCTCTGCGATGATGCCATATTGTGAACGAAACAGCAAAACGGAAGTGGGTTTGTCTCCAACAACACTCCTTCCCTCTTTTACTCCACCACTGCACATTATATATATATGTGTGTGTGTGTGTGTGTGTGTGTGTGTCTATATATATATATATACACAGACGCATATAGATATAATACATAAGATGTGAATACATCATTAATATATTATACATATAGGCTTATATGCTTATAAAATTGTATATAGATCTCTCTCTCTCTCTCTCTATATATATATATATATATAATATATATATATATATATATATATATATATATACGTAGATATATATATATATGTATATATTACATACATATATATACATATATATATATACATATATATATATATATATATATATATATATATATATATATATATATTATATATATATATATATATATATATGCGAGCATACATACGTATGGCATACGTATATATATAGATATATAAATATGTATGTATATATATATTATGCATATACATATGTATCTTTATTAAGATATAAATCGATAGGCAAGATGCATATATATAATATATCGTATAATATATATATATATACATGCATATGTGTGTGTGCTTGTGTGTGAATATGTGTGTGTGCGTGTGTGTGTGAGTGTGCGACTGCAACTTTTATGTATAATTTCATCCCTATCAAAAAGAAGACAAGAAGACATTTTATTTCTGTGCTTGCCTTCTTGTACTTTATTATTTATTTCAAATTGTTTTTTTCTCATCTTTTCTCAGTCTCTTATTTGTTTTGTTTTAGTTTTTTTTTGTTATTGTTGTTTTCTTTTGTTCTTCTTCTTCCTCTCTTTGTTATCTTCAAGTCTCATCTTCCTTTAACTTTACTTCCGAATTGAAAAATATTCAAAAATTCCCAACATCACTACCGCTCTCTCTCTCTCTCTCTCTCTCTCTCTCTCTCTCTCTCTCTCTCTCTCTCTCTTCTTTCTTTCTTTCTTTCTCTCTCTCTCTCTCTCTATCTCTTTCACTCTCTCTCTCTCTCTCTGTTTCCCTCTCGTTTTGTCTTTCGTTCTCGCTCTACCCAACCACCGTCTAACGCCCAACGAACTCACCTTCCAACTCCAACATCCTTCTTCTCCTTACTTTCACTTTCATTTTACTCGAAAACTTGCTCCTCCTCTCCTCTTCCCCTTCTCCTCTCACATACACACACACACATCCTATACAAAGGCCTCTAGTTGTTTCTAATGCTGCCATACATTTTTTATTATTAATTAAACAAGACACAGAATCTGAAAGGATCGACAACCACAAAGAAAGAACGCAACACAACCAACACCACCACCATCACTACCACCACCCTAGTCACCATCACCAGCATCCTCCACCACATTTCATCCGCCAGCCCCACGACCCGCCATTTTCCTATAACTGGCTTTCCTGGTGGTTTTATGTATTTAATTTATGTTTTTTAATATTTGCTAGTTTTCCTGCCTTTTTCTTTGTTTTTGTTCTTTCATACACACATTCGGTCTGTGTGTGTATCTCTCTCTTTTTCTCTCTCAATTTCTATCTCTCTCTTTTTCTATATGTATATGTATGTGTGTGTGAACATATACATATACTTCTGATGTGCGTGTGTGTGTGTGTGTGTAAATCGCACACATGCATACATATGCATATATAGTTATATATATACATATATATTTTATGTATGTATATATATGTATATATATATATATATGTATGTCTATATATATATATACACAGACACATATAGACATAATACATAAGATGTGAATATATCATTAATATATTATACATATAGGCATATATGCTTTAAAATTGTATATAGTTCTCTCTCTTTCTCTCTCCCCTCTCTCTCTCTTTCTATATATATATTATATATATATATATATATAATATATAATATATATATATATATATATAGTATGTATGTATGTATGTATGTGTTTGTGTACGTGTGCGTGTATATGTATATATATATATATATATATTATATATGTTACATGTGTAATATATATGTAAATAATACGTATGTCATATATATATATATATATATATACATACACACATACATAATATATATATTATATATTATACATATATATATATATATTATATATATATATATATATTATATATATATATATAGATATATAATATATATATAATATATACATACATACATACATACATACATATCATATCATGCATATATATGTGTGCGTGTGTATAAACATATATACAAGCTACGTACATACATGCAGTATCTAATGTTCCGGTATTGGTTTCACCCTCCTCTAATTGTGACCATGCTATATAGACTGTCTCAGTACACACACGATAGTACAATAGCCACTGATTAATGCTGTTCAGCCATTGTTTACATAACGCTGCCATTCATATCTAAATATTGTGCCATTGTCCAAATTTACAGTAAGATGCTACTACGAAGGTTTGTGTGGTGGGTAAACAACATACAAACTGTATAGATTTCCATTCTTGTTACTACCAGCTAATATGGTTTTTCTGAATGTATTTTTTTGGATTAGATCGTAAGCGCATGTATGGTTGTGTGAAGTTTATCAGCATGGCTTCACAAATACGCGGTTTTCATTTTTATGACACCGTGTAATATCAAGCGCAAGTGTGTTCTACAATTTTCTCGGGTTAACCAATAGCTGGATTGTGTAATTTTGTAGAGAGATACTGTATGAATGCTCATTATACATGAACTCGTATCGCTTTTCATAATCAGTTGCAAGCGCCTATCTATCTGTGAAACAAATGAATTAGACATATCTGGTGAGCCGGCAAAGGCCAAATAACACGTCGAGTTGTCTTCCGGCATGTGCTAGTTAGAGACTATAGGGTTGTTTATTAAGCTTACATATGTAAACGTATTTACACTTTATTTAAACACAAGATTCGTCAATAATATTTTTGTATGTATTTGTATGTGTAAGTAATAGATAGATAGATAGATAGATAGATAGACAGATAGATAGATAGATAGATAGATAGATAGATAGATAGATAGATAGACAGACAGAGAGACAGGTAGACAGACAGACAGGCAGGCAGATAGATAGATAGATAGATAGATAGATAGATAGATAGATAGATAGATAGATAGATAGATAGATAGATAGATAGATAGATAGATAGACAGACAGACAGACAGATAAATAGATAGATAGACAGATAGATATTATTTAATATACACAATTACAAAAGAGCTAACAGTTTCATGCTTTAAGGTACATTAAAATGGCAGATTTATATGACATGCCATGTATCTCCAAGCATTATATGAATAATGTTTAGATTATCTAAGTAGCTTCAAACAAAAATTCTAATTCTTATTTTCCTTGTGCGACGCATTTTGAAATCAGAAAATAGCTTTTACTATATTTGTATACACACCTCGAGCTGGACGAAGCGGATCTTTTGGATGGTGGATGAGTGCGTGACATTGAAGAGCAGAAATGACCGTAAAATATCGACAGCTGTCACGCTCTTTCACTTCTGGATCGATCTCGTTTTACTTCGCTTCGAGAAATACTGTTTTTTTAAACACAACACGTCTTTAAAGGGATCTTCTTTAGACGAAGTCCCGCAGCTCTACGTCGTTCCATAACACACATATATTAAGTACATGACATTGATAATAAAAAAATATATATTTGAAATCTGAGATATTAATACTCTTTTACTCTCTCTTTTACTTGTTTCAGTCATTTGACTGTGGCCATGCTGGAGCACCGCCTTTAGTCGAGCAAATCGATCCCAGGACTTATTCTTTGTAAGCCTAGCACTTGTTCTATCGGGCTCTTTTGCCGAACCGCTAAGTTATGGGGACGTAAACAAACCAGCATTGGTTGTCAAGCGATGTTGGGATGAAAACACAGACACACAAACATATACACACATATTCATATATATATATATATATAATATATATATATATATATATATATACGTATATACGACGAGCTTCTTTCAGTTTCGTCTACCAAATCCACTCATAAGGCTTTGGTGGGCCCGAGGTTATAGTAGAAGACACTTGCCCAAGGTACCACGCAGTGGGACTGAACCCGGAACCATGTGGTTGGTAAGCAAGCTACTTACCACACAGCCACTCCTACGCATTATTAATGATGACTAAGAATTTGGGACACTTAATAGTGTGTAGTAGTCCGGTGTACTTTAATTAGGTTGGTAGGTGAGATATTCGGGAATTAAGGTGGCAAAGCATTATAAGGACAGTGAGTCTTTATGCTAAGATTACCTCGTCTTGTTCTTTTTATTATGGTGTTAATGTAGGTTTGGTTTGTGGAAATATTTACAAATATGGCGAGGGGAGATTTCCTTCAACAATTAATCATTTAATGATTGGTTGGTGTGGCTGGTAATTAATACGAGTTAAGTGGTTCAATTAAAAATTCTTTCAAATGGTGGAAGATTACTGTTAATTAAGCTGGAGTAAATTAAGTGCGGTTCATGAATATCAAAACGGGTTGTTGACCTTTTCGAATTCATTGTTTGATGTGGATTGGAGAAGGAAAATTAATAAAAATAAGTAAAAAAAACAAAAAACATGATCGCTAAAACAATATTGGTTAACTAATAAAAACGTTACAAAGATAATTGTAGGGAAGTGAAAATGAATGTGTGTGTACGTGTGTATGTGCGCGCTTGTGTTTGTATGTGTGTTTGTGTGTCTGTATGACACGAATAATGACAGTAATAATACACTTTTCTGCTTTAGGTACAAGGAGTGCCATTTTAAGGATGGGGGAAATCGATTTCAAGGGTCCCTGTGCTCAACTGGTATTTAGTTTATGAACCCCGAAAATGATGAAAGGCAAAGTTGACATCAGTGGAATTTGAACCCAGAGCGTAAAGGGCTGTAGTTTAAATACCGCAAGGTATTTTGAGCAACCTCTTTACGATGTCGCCAATCTACCATCCTCGCTTTCAAATTGGGCACCAGGCCAGCAATTCTAAAGCGTGGGGTACCTTCTGGATTGCACGCCTAAAGAAATATTACTTTGAATGTTTTAGCACTGCGCCCCACCAAATGATGAGCCATATTTCATTCGGCCTGCTTCTGGAAAATGATCGCCCGTGCCTGCTATAGACTCTAGTTCTCGATTGTTACTCTATTTTTATTGACTCCCAAATGATGGAAATCAAAGTTGTCCTTAGCAAGATTTGAACTCAGAACGTAAAGACCCGAGCAAAAATACAGAAGTCATTTTCTCCAACACTCTAAAAATGTTACCAAACCATCACCCCAAACGGTTAGCCTAGCCACAAAGCCCCGAAATTTCTAATCAAAAGAATCAGTTGATTTTACAGATCCCGGCACTTTCCTGATACTTTACAAGCACAGTTAACTCTCGTGGGATTTGAACCTAGTGTGTATAGAACCAGAATATTTTCTGTAGAGTGTTTTGTCCAATACTCTAACGCACTGGTTATCAACTGGGGTCCATATGGCCCCTGAGGGTCCGTATAAGATTTTGTGGGGTCCCTGCAATGATATAGTAAATTGGTGGTCCACAATGATGTTTTAAGAGACCCTGAAAAAAATTTGCTTTAGTTGTATGTATTGGTTATGTATTGCAAGAAACAGATGGGTTTCTTTTTCTTAGATTTTGCATAGTTCAACCTACACGAGTGAATGTGTGAAAAACAAAATAGGAACTTTGGAAGAAGTTTCTATAAAACTAGATTTTAAACATTGAATTGGGACCCACCAGAATAAAATAGTAATGAAAGGGGTCCATGGATAAAAAATGGTTGAGAACCCTTGCTCTAACCATACTGCTAGTTCAACGCCCTTAATATTATCTCTATGATATAGGCACGAGGCATGAAATTTCAGAGCAGGGGTTAGGCGATTACATCAATCCTGGTAGTTGACTTGTACTTCGCTTAATAAGGCAATGATGACCTCAGCAGGATTTGAACTCAGAACGTAATGACTCATCCAGAAACAATATTTCAGTTGTTTCAGTCATTAGGCTGTGACCATGCTGGAGTACCGACTTGAAAAATTCTAAAAGAACGAATCGAATCCAATACTATGTATTATATATATATATAATTAAAAAATAAGATAAAATCTTTATAAGAATTTATCAAGTAGTTAGCGTGAAAAACCTCATAAGAGAAAATAATCCACCAATTTTTTCACTTAAATATATTTATTTATATTATATAGAGGGCATTACTATATATAAATGCCGCAGCCTAGGAGGGACTCTTGAAGTCTAAGAGTCCCCCCCACCGTGTAGCATTTATGTATAGTAATTCCCTCTATATAATATATATATATATATATATATATATATATATATATAATATATCTTTTTTGTAAAGCCTGGAACTTATTTGCCGAACCGCTAAGTCGTTAACTCACAGGAATGCTAATGAAATTATAACACTAGTGGAAATTTCAGGATGAAGATAATATTGGTTTCAATTTTTGTGACATTATGTTGTTGCTAAAGCAATCTACAATACCATCTCTGCAGAAAGGATTGCTTTGGGATAAATATAAACACCTCTTTTTTACTGAAAGATATACAAATTGACACAAGGAATATTATTGGAGCATTTTTATGAAAACTCCTACCAACTGCATATATAACAGGCCTGATATCTTTACGTGGAGGCGCAATGGCCCAGTGGTTAGGGCAGCGGACTCGCGGTCGGAGGATCGCAGTTTCGATTCCCAGACCGGGCGTTGTGTGTGTTTATTGATAAAAAACAACTAAAAGCTGCACGAGACTCCGGCATGGGGTGCTGGCGACCCCTGTTTTTCCTCTTTCGCCACAACTTTCACACACTCTCTCTTCCTGTTTCTTGAGTAACTCTGCGATGGACTGGCGTCCCGTCCAGCTGGGGGGAACGCATATGCCACAGAAACCGGGAAACCGGGCCCATGAGCCTGGCTGGGCTTGAAAATGGCGACGTTTATCGTTTACGTTTATCGATATCTTCAACTGGAACAGGAAAGAAAAGTCATTTTCAGGCATCTGTGAATATATCTGTTTTGGAAACTGTGGATCGTCAACCCAGATAACAAACTCTGATTACAATTGTATCAATAATAACTGGTGTACTTGGTTTTATTACGGAATGTTATAAGATGTTACTAAGAAATAATCTGGAAAAGTTGGGATTTTCCAGCAAAGGAAGATATTGGCTAACAAATACTTTATAGATGCAACATGTAAGCGGAACACCAAAAATAGGCAAGACTTTTCCCAAGTTCAGCATAAAACACTTAACGCTTTGTTTCTTTGTTATAAAGAACTATAAAATATGAATAGAAGTATACATGTAAGTATGTGTGTATGTTTGTATGTGAATAAGTATTTATATTAGCTTAAAATCCGCATTTCATGCGATCTTTTAAGCTAGCTCCTCCGTGGGTGGGGGCTAATTGAGCCTGCGGCCCAAAACTGGAGAGAGTAATAATAATAAAGCTTTTATTGGTACCTTACCAATATGGTATTCTTTTAAATTCAGTTTAAATGAAAAACTTGTGAGTTCACAAATTTTTGGAATACTTTTAAAATTTGAATTTTCAACTGTTAGCATATAAAAAAATCCTCATCCAAACCTCATCTCAATCGTGGATATTCGAGAACCAAATGAAGGGCAGATTTCCAATCCCGGAATCATCCTGTTTCCAAATTGTTATAATATGTCTATGTGGAGCAAATATAGACTGAGGCACAGGTGCCCCGGTCAGACGGACGGACAGACTTTCACGTTTATTATTGTAGTAGCGGGAATAAGTTTTGTAGTATATTTTACGGCGCTAATGGTGCTGGCTGTTGCTGTGTAGTATTTTGTTATTGTGGTTGTTATTGTTGTGACAGAGGTTGTGAAGGTGATAGTACTGGTGATCTTTTTTATGTTACTTATTTTTTTCTGTTGTGGTAGTGATGACGAGGAGAAAACGAAGAATGGGGGGGGGAGATGAGGAAGAGAAAGAAGAGGAAGTTAGTTGTGGTGCTGGCACGTAACCATGGCTACCAATTATCGTGTTTGGAGCGAATGGACTACATTTGTCAAAAGTTATTTCACACTTGTCATAAACATCTGTGACTGATCGATACACCCTGACCCTTCGGCATGGCAGGAGAGTCGCTTGCGTCCGATCATCATCATTATCATCACCATCACCCACATCATCATCACCAACACCACCTTCACAATCATCATCAGTATCATCAACAGCATCATCACCAACATCATCATCATCATCATCATCACATCATCATCATCATCATCATCATCATCGTCATCATCATCATCATCATCATCATAGTCAACATCATTATTATCATCATCTTTATCGTTATCATTGTACACCACGTGATGGTAATCATCACCATAATCATAATCGTCAATAGGACTATTATTACCAACACAACTGTCATAGATGTTTTTTATTGACCACCCCCACCCCCCACCCCCCCACCTCAATCATAATCATAATCATCAGCAACATCGTCTTTACCATAGTCGCCATTTGCAAGCACAAATTACCAATCTTACCACCAGCGCTGCTATACAATCGCTGACGAAGTCAACGACAACAAAGATAGTTATTGTCATCAGAGCGGCTATAACGAAACCTAGCGGTCAGTTTCGTAACCCGACCGACGTGACTAAAATCACAAGAAACAAATTGAGCGTCTATAACAAACAACATTTATGATTAGACTTATCGGTCTTTCTAACATTAAACTATAGCCTACTTAGTTGGTTAAAGAAATAATAATAATAATAATAATAATAATAATAATAATAATAATAATATAATAATAATAATAATAATAATAATGTTTTCTACAATAGGCACAGGCCTGAAATTTTGGGGGACAATGTTCAAAATAATGTTTTCTACAATAGGCTTGTCCCCCAAAAATTCAGGCCTTGTGCCTATTGTAGAAAACATTATTTTGAACATGACCCCCCAAAATTTCAGGCCTTGTCCTATTGTAGAAAACATATTTTGAACATTGTCCCCCCCAAAATTTCAGGCCTTGTGCCTATTGTAGAAAACAATAATAATAATAATAATAATAATAATAATAATACTAATATTTTCTGCTCTAGGCACAAGGCCCGAAATTTTGGGGGAGGGGGACAGTCGATTAGATCGACCCCAGTACGCAACTGGTACTTAAATTATCGACCCCGAAAGGATGAAAGGCAAAGTTGACCTCGGCGGAATTTGAATTCAGAACGCAGCGGCAGACGAAATACCACAAAGCATTTCGCCCGGCGTGCTAACGTTTCTGCCAGCTCGCCGCATTAATAATAATAATATTAATAATAATAATAATAATAATAATAATAGTAATAATAATAATAGTAAGAAGAAGAAGAAGAAGAAGAAGAAGAAGAAGAAGAAGAAGAAGAAGAAGAAGAAGAAGAAGAAGAAGAAGAAGAAGAAGAAGAAGAATTGATTTCCTTTATTTGCCACCAGGGCGAAGGACGAGGGGAACAATACAAAGACAGCACGAAATGCGGGCGTTTAGATGTCTTGCAAGCAATTTGGACATGCAAGTGCTACCAGTCGAGAACTCTGCATACCGGAAGCCAGCAAGTATATGGGGTCATCGGGAGAGAATGCGCGCCGTTTCGGAGCCTACCTCTCGACGGCATCAATGCGCACCAGCCCCACTCACAGATATGAGACCCCGCTTGCTAGATCAACTGCTTATTAAATAAAGCTCCATCGTCTCTTTTTAACCAAATCCAGTGGCTAGCCTTCTCCACTGTAGTTTGGATATCGGCCATGGTGGTATTCACCTTACGATGAGTTAGGCCTAACGATAACAACAGTCGTTTCACACTGTGTCCAACAAACCCTCTACATCCGATTCCACCCTACGTCATCACATTCCTCAAGGAGGATTACATAACGGTTAATCTTTCAAGCCCGAGCGGCGTCCATGTTATCTTCATGGGGAACCGTTAACTCAACTCGAGTTACAACTTTCATTCCTTCACACAACATTAAAATGTCCGGTTTTTACATAACTGGGATGGGAAAGAGTCCCTGGCACCCTGGTAAATCTGCAGTCACCTCCCAATAGCCGTTCCACTTTTTATCTCTCACAGGAAGTTTTTTGTTCTTCTTCTTGAAACGGATCTGCTGACCTAAGCGCACGAAGGTAATGAAATCTCTAGTTGGTACTTTCAACCGGTTTTTCTCACTATTGTTGAGATCAATTTGGTTCTTTATAGCATTGAATGAAATGATAAAAGAAATTAATAAATAAATAACAAAAGAAAGGAAATATATACGGCATACAACGAAAATGGTTTCAAATTTTGGCACAAAGCCACCAAGTTCGGGGGGGGGGGTGGAGGAGGGTTGAGTCGATTACGTCGACCACAGCGCTTAACTGGTACTTAATTTGTCGATCCCCCGAAAGAATGAAAAGCAAAGTCGACCTCGGCGGGATTTAAACTCGATAAATTAAGTACCAGTGAGACACTGTGGTCGATGTAATCGACTAGTCCCCTCCCCGGAAATGCCAGTCGGAGACACTTGCTCATTCCTAAGGTTGACCCATCAGTTAGTGGCCAAAGTTTGGTCTTGCGCTGCCAGTATAGTGCTCTTGGTCTCTTCTTTTAATGTTCCTTTCATCAGCCAATCCCATCTACTTTTTCCACCAACTTCTGTAGTGGCTGCATGGAACTGATTATGTATTTCCTTTTTACGTAATTCTTCTTCATGCCTTTTTAGCACTTTTTCTTTTCTTCCCTGATTTTATATTATACTCTCTCGTTCATAACTGTCACTAACAAGGTTTCCTTACTTTGGGCTATATATCTCATTAAGCTCTCGAGTTCGATACGCACGCAGTCTTCCACACTTATCAGTCCTCTCCCTCCATTTTCTTTCTTCATTTATAGGCGATCGGTGTCTACACGTGGATGATGGGCTCCATGCATCGTTAGAAGCTTTCTTGACTTCCTGTCCATTTTTAGTTCCTCCTCTACCAATTCAGGATTCCATCCCCATACCGAACTACTGCGACTGCGCACGAGTTTATGGCCGAAACATAGACATGGCCTAAACATAGACATGGCCGAAACATAGACATGGCCGAAACATAGACATGTTTACATATACACAAACATATACATTATATTACACATGTATATATGTATAATATACATGGTGTGTGTTGTATGTGTATATATATATATATATAGATAAATACACACACACACACACATATATATATATATATAATATATATATATATATATATATATATATATTATATATATATAATAATGCATGTATACACATACACACACATGCACGCACTCACTCACACATATGAGTTGTCGATGTATCTGTTAATGCTTTTGTTCGATGTTAGGCATGGTAATAGCGACACAGCCAACATCTAAAAGTCCACTGGTGAAGCTCTTCAAAATAAAGATAAGAAAGTTTTGCAATGAATCCATTTAATGAATCTACTTTACAAAGAAACTACACCAACCGCCATTTAGCTTTGAAGCCAATATTTTTCTCACTCGCCGCAGGTACTCTATTTTTGTCGTTTTCTTTTTTTCATGTCATTGTGTTTGATTCCATCTGCCTCAAATATTCGCAGGTATGCAAGAGCTGGATTGAGGTTGAATTGCCTTCATCATTTCACCACTTGGTAACCATATGCCTTCTATGCAGGCAAGCTTTCTTCATCTCATCAACATCGTAGCACATTCTGAGAGTCCAAACTCCATCTTAATATCATAGGAGAAAATCTGCATTGACTGGACTTGTCTGTCCAGTTTTGCCTCAGGTTTTGTGAATAGCTTCAGGCCGCCCATGAATACTATTATTATTATTATTATCATCATCATCATCATCATCATCATCATCATCATCATCATCATCATCATCATTCATCATCATCATCATCATTATCATTATTATTATTATTATTATTATTATTATTATTATTATTACTACTACTACTACTGCCTATGAAACCTATCTGCGTCGACCATACAGATCACAAATTTATTGTCTATGTAACCGACCATTTTAAAATATAGACAACCTGTGCTATCTTTATGGCCTGGTCTACAGAATATTCAATCTAGGTACGATGTATATGTCCCAATGCGGTTATTCCATGTTCACAATGGCACATTCAGGAAATCTACTCTATACTTGTCAGAGCAGGTTTGCCAGGAAACGCCTGAGCAGGTTTACCAGACCTTTGCGCCCCTTTCATATCGAATAGCCTCGTACAGTCTCTGCGTGTAACGAAGTTGTCGTTAAAATTCTCTAACTAGCAAATGAATCGAGCCCAATATTTTTAATCAATTTTTTTTAGCCTGGTATTTATTCTATATTTCTTTTTGCTGAACCACTAAGTTACAGGAACGTAAACACACCAACACCGGTTGTCAAGTGGTGGGGGGTCAAACAAAGACACATACACACACATACATACAATATATACACATACATATACGACCTGTTTCTTTCAGTTTCCTTCTACAAAGTCTTCTCACGAAGCTTTGGTCGATTCGAAGCTTGCCCAGTGTACCACGCAGTGGAACTGAACACCTAGCCATGTGGTTGGGAAGCGAGCTTCTTACCACAAGGCCACTATCGCTTATTTGGATGTTTAGTTTTGTGTAAATAACCTGTATTAGTTCTCATTCATCGCAACGAGGCCATTCTTAAAGCCACTTCGTCATCATGGTGGTGGGGGACAGGCTAAACTGAGAAGGGTTTCTTTCTCATGACAAAATATGAAGAAAAGACTGCAAGTGAGAGATGTCAAGTGTTTCAAAGAACCTCGTTGTTTTAGAGACAAAAAGAAATGAGAAAGAGAAAGACAAGCAAGAGAGCTAAAGATAGAGAACGACAAAGATACAGAACGGGAAAGCAGAAGAGAGAGAGACGAGAGGAAGGAATAGTACAGCGAGAGAGAGAGAGAGAGTGTTATATGTGAAGAGGCGAAGAAGTCAGATACAGAAATTCCCTTGCCTCCACAAACACACACATGAACACATACATATAGACGTAGATACATATACACCCACAAAATAATTTATACATATAAACGCAAACAAAACGCATACAAACACATTTAGACAATTACACACGCAACCATACGTGGACACATACATACAAACAAACGCATGCAACAATGATGGCCGCTGGAGAGGGAAACAAAGGAAGCCATTTTGAATTTGGTTTATACTTGCCGTAGAGAAGAATTTTCAAAACATTTTTCCGTTTCATTTGGGAAAAATACATCTTATTAAACAGTTTTAAAGGGTTTTTAAATATATACAAATTTCTAAATCATATTAAAGATTCACGTTTGCTTTTTTTAAAATCAACACACTAAATCAACAGAGTTCGGACGGGAAAATTCTATTCAAGATACTCCAGAGATTTGCTATTTATTTATTGGCCACATCTGTAACATAACAGCAACAAAATCAATAATAACAATACTATTAATAACAATAATAACAATAACAATAATGGTGATGATGATAATAACAATAATAATAATAATAATAATAATAATAATAATGATGATGATGATGATGATAGCAATAATAATAATAATGTAGTAGTAGTAGTAGTAGTAATAATAATAATAATAATAATAATAATAATAATAATAGTAATAAATAACAACAACAACAACAACAACAATAATAATAATAATAATAATAATGATGATGATGATGATGATGATAATAATAATAATAATATTAATAAATAATAATAACAACAACAACAACAACAATAATAATAATAATAATAATAATAATAATAATAATAATAATAATAGTGATGATGATAATAAAAATAATAATAATAATAATAATAATAATAATAATAATAATAATAATAATAATAATGATAATAATAATGACATTAATGAAAATAAAATAGTATTACAAGCAGCATTTTTAATTTTACATTATTTATCATGCATGTTAAATTTGAATATTACAAATCATTTAAATATAATTTAATAACAGAATAATCATGGCATGTTCTCGTCACGTGTGTATGAATGTATGTACGTATGTATGTATGTATGAATAAAATGCCCTAAAAGCGACGTGGTATTTACCACGTCCGTCCTCCATTTTGATCCCGCTTGCAAAGTTGTTTCCATTTATATTTGCATTTTTATTTTCAACCAGAAGCTAAGCTTTTGATATGTGTTTCGATTAAATGAAAGAGTTAGCAGAACAAAGGCAACAAAGTTCGTTGACGAAAAATCTTCCTATTTCGTGAGTAATAAACATAACAGCGAAGCATCCGTAATAATTAAATGTAATAATTAAGTTAAAAGAAGAATCTTTTATTCATCAACAGATGGATGGTAGCACTCCGTCGGTTACGACGATGAGGGTTCCGGTTGATCCGAATCAACGGAACAGCCTGCTCGTGAAATTAACGTGTAAGTGGCTGAGCACTCCACAGACACGTGCACCCTTAACGTAGTTCTCGGGGATATTCAGCGTGACACAGAGAGTGACAAGGCCGGCCCCTTGAAATACAGGAAGAGAAACAGGAAATTCAGGAAGAGAAACAGGAAGTAAGAGTGAGAGAAAGTTGTGGTGAAAGAGTACAGCAGGGATCACCACCATACCCTGCCGGAGCCTCGTGGAGCTTTTTTAGGTGTTTTCGCTCAACAAACACTCGAAACCGCGATCCTATGACCGCGAGTCCGCTGCCCTAACCACTGAGCCATTGCGCCTCCACTCATCAACAGATAGGGCTGTGCGGTTAAGAAGCTCGCTTTGTTATCACGCGGATTTGGCTTCGGTCTCACTGTGCAGCATCGTGGACTGTCTTCTACTATAAACTCGGACAATTCAATGGTGTGTGTGTGTTGTGTTCGCGCGCGTATATATTATATATATATATATAATTATATATATATATAATATATATATATTCAACAATGAGGGTAAAATTAATTAATTAATCAATTTCACCAAGTGTTCAGTATGTAAAAGGACCATTTAAGGCGAATTCAAAATTTTGAATGTGGCAAAGTAATTTATTTTACTAAGCCCTAATTATATAATGTAAAATTTTGAATTCGCCTTAAATGGTCCTTTTACATACTGAACACTTGGTGAAATTGATTATTAATTAATTTTACCCTCAATTGTTGATATTATAATTCATTTCTCTCGGTCATACTGCCTCGGTTCTCGCGGGTAAAATATAGTGTTGCTAGATAGACCACGTGGGGGGAAGGGATTGAAGAAATTACGCCTGCGCATTTTGAATTTGTTGACACTGTTTAGTTGGAGTGGTTCATCTGAAGCGATAAGTTCGCTGATAGGTAAAGTTCCTTCTTTTTAGTGTTTCCAAATCCAAATTAAGAAATTTTGAGCTGACGATAGAAATGCTGATTTTATTTGGCTAATCTTGAAACGTTGACGTACTCTAACGATCTATGTACTTGTGATATTTTTCTGTATTTACCTCCAAACCTTCGTGGGCTGTCTGGAGTAAACATTATCTGAGAGAAATTTTCTTTAAGTAGTAGAAATGCTAAGAAAATTTTTTTTGGCTGCTATTTCTACTAAGTTCAGTATGTGGCAAAGTAATTTATTTTACTAAGCCCTAATTATATAATATTATATATATATATATATATATATATATACTCTTTACTCTTTTACTTGTTTCAATCATTTGACTGTGGCCATGCTGGAACACCAATTTAGTCGAGCAAATCGACCCCAGGACTTATCTTTGTAAGCCTAGTACTTATTCTATCGGTCTATTAACCGAACCGCTAATGTACGGGGTCGTAAACGCACCAGCATTGGTTGTCAAGCGATGTGGGGGGGAACAACAAAGACAAAAAAACTTATACACGCACACATACATATAATATATATATATAATATATATATATATATATATATTATAATATATAGCTAACTAGAGAGATAGATAGATACATAG
>NW_021832295.1:27500-31359 GCF_006345805.1 Octopus sinensis | reverse complement strand
TATATATATATGTGTATATGTAGTATATGTGTGTTATATGTGTGTGAAAACAAGGCTGTGGGGGGGGGAACACATGTTGGGGCAGTGCTTGGCATTTGATCTTTTGATGGGTAAAATCAATCAAGAAGAGTGGGGTGGGGTGGGGGTGGGAGAGGGGGGTGAAATATCACAATGATTTTCAAAATCTAAGAACAACATCGCATCGGCAACTGTAGTTCATTAGTTGCTTGATGTGTTGCATTGGAATAATAAACACAACTGCAGAATAAATGATTATACTGCATATGTAATGTGTGTGTGTGTGTGTGTGTGCAACTGTGTATAGTGTATGTTAGCTTTTTTCTTATTTTTATAAGAATGCCATATTAGTATGGCGATAACTAATATTTTCCGGGAACGCTGCCGTTGTTCTCTTTTAGAGAGACTTAGTAATTTTAATATTTCTATTATTGAAAACAAGTGGATGTATTCCACCGAAGCTAGGTAAATAAAACTTTGAACAGAGTGTCGGAAGCGACACCTACTGGTTTGGCTACGCTGCATTGAAAAGGGGCAATACCCCGAAACGCGTCTGTAGCTGCCGGCCAAGTAGTGTGGAGCGACTGACCTCCTTGTTCAAGGTTAAGGATACAGTTTGTGTATCAAATAGCTAACTTAAGGCGATGGCCTCATGGAGCTAATAAGCGCGTCAGCTTTTTTCCTATTTTTATAAGAATGCCATATTAGTATGGCGATAACTAATATTTTCCGGGAACGCTGCCGTTGTTCTCTTTTAGAGAGACTTAGTAATTTTAATATTTCTTTAGATATAATATATTATATATATCTATATATATATATTATATATATATATATATATCTGGGTGTGTAGTGTGTGAGTGTTGTGTGTATTTTTGTCTGTGTTTGTCATTGCCATGACAACGGTACTTGTGGTTTAGACCCTGTAACATAGCCTAAGAGATCGATAGAATAAGTACTAGGCTTTAAAAAATTTGCCCTGGGATCGATCTCATCGACCCTAAACCTCAAAGCAGTCAAATTACTGGAAACAAATAAAGGATAAAAGAAAAGATATATATATATACAACATACATATATATATATATATATAGATATATATAGATTATAATTAATATACATATATACATACATATATATTACACATTACATATATATAAATACTATGCACACACATACGCACCACACAACACACACATATATGTATGTGTATGTGTGTATGTTTGGTGGATATATGTATTTATAATTCTGAACAATCGCAATTCATAATTTTTCTTTCTTTTCAAGAACACTGCATTGCCCCTACAATGACACAATTGTGTTGTAGGGACAATGTGTGTATGGGGGTGTAAACCGCAGCCATAATATGTCGGAATGGCACTCAACTCTGGCTGCACCCACAGTTCCTTATAGCCAAAACGACTATACGTTAATGAAGGTGTTTACATGACTCCTGTTGTTTTGCAATTCATTTAGTAATTAAACCTATTACCACTTCACACCTTGTGCTTATCTTTCTTTTCTACTCTACATCTCCCTTCATTGAGACGCAATCATCTCGGCTTTTTGTGCATTCAGGACAAAATTTCTGTCATTTGTGAGGGATTTGGGTGTTATTTCTAGTGGGTCTAAACAACCCTGTGGATGTTGCTCTACTGATCTTTTGATTTCCAAATATATTTCGAAACTGCAGTGGTGTGTACTTGATGGTGATTGTGGAATGAATTGCTGTGTTGGATCAGGCACCTTTTTTGAATGAACGATCTGTGAGCCTTTTTATAGTTTTTTTTTCGTTTTGTAGCAGCAGCGGAGACATCGGTACGGTCACGAATGCCTTTGTACGAGCCATTTCTCTTGTAAGAACAAGATTCCATATTACGATATTATGACAATTAAATAGTTCTTAATTTCATGACGTAATTTTTAAGTTTGTAACTGTAAATGATTCTTGATAAGCTCAGTATGTAACTGTAGTTCACTTTTATAGTATTCCTATTAAATAATTGACAGAATTTCTATTGATTCAGAAAATCTTTTGTTAAATAGGAAGAGAAATGTCCTACAAAGCTGGTTGTTATCTCACTGTGATATGATAACATTGACGATAAAATTTTGACTAGATTAACTAATATGATTTCAGATTCTCCTAATGCTAATTAAATCTTAAATTTAATTATTTCTTTGCGTTGAAGCTCTTAGCTTTTAAACTGTTCTTGATTCAATTCATGGGACTGGTTGTTATTTGCAAACATGGAAGTGATTTCGATTACTTTGCAATGCATAAGTATATATACATATAAAATTCTCTGTTGTAGTATGTTCTCTCCCATATAAATTCTCTCATATATAATGTTTTTATGTCCTTTTTGGTCTGCTAACGCTTATTCAGAGACGAATTATATTCTTTTACTTGTTGCAGTCATTGGACTGCGGCCATTTTTGGGTACTACATAGGATTTTAGTCGAACGAACTGACTCCAGTATTTATTACTTTAAGGCCCTGTACTTATTCTAACGGTTTCTCTTGCCGACCTCTAAGTTACGGGGGTGTACACAAACCAACAGCGGTTGTCAAGCGGTGGTACTGCGCAAGCAAACACACACACACACATGTATATATATTATATATATATATATATATATATATAGAATAAAGTATACGTACGCCGCTATATATATAAAATAAAATACAAAATGGGACAAGAACGCAAAACATCCGGACAACCAGGTGACACAAAAGGGGATAACAAAACATCCAGACAGACGATACAAAGCAAAACACGGACAGGTCATTCGAAGCCCTTCACCCTCAGTCAAGAACCGATCATCCTCGCAAGATTAATCAGCCGAAATTGCGAGGATGATCCGGTTCTTGACTGAGGGTGGGGGGCTTCGAATGACCCCTTCGTGTTTTTTTTGTATCGTATATCTGGATGTTTTGTTGTCCCCTAATATATATATATAATATATAAGATATTATATATATATATATATTATATTATATATATATATATTAAATGAAATGAGACAAAAAATCAAGGCTGTGTGGAATTTTCGGGATATCAATAAAGAGAAAGTTAATCATATACACATACATACGTACATACATACATACATACATACATATATATATATATGTGTGTGTGTGTGTGTGTGTGTGTGTGTGTACATGCATACATACACACACAAACACATATTCTCCGTTTTTTTCTTCTTTGCTTTCGTATACATTCGCTGCTTTCTTGCAAAGAATCTAGTACTCTTAGCTTAGTTTTTCCTTGGGGCTGGTCAGGCTGGGGCAATCTCGAGTATAACCAGCTGAAATTGCAAAGATAATCTGGAACTCAACTGAGGAAAGAAAACTTCGGTCCTTGTTTTCTTTGTATGTCTATCTGAATGTTGGTTGTCTCCTTTATGCATCACCTAACTGTCTGGTGTTTTGAGTTCTTGTCCCATTATATATATATATATATATTATATATATATATATATTTTATATATATATATATATATATATATATAGATATATATATATATATCTATATAATATATATTATATATATATATAGATATATATATATAGATTAGTCTGCATAGAAAGTTGTTCTTTCTTAGGGTATATTATCCAAAGCATACACCAGTTTTTCACTAATATCGATTTACGATACTGTGGAAATTTTTCACGTGTATATGTACTCATGATTATCGTTGGTTCTTCTTCAATATTAGTAATTTACACCTCTGGTATTCCAGTTATCGCTATGGAGATTTACATTATTTTCGATATAGGAGAAAAATGTTTAAAAATTCGAAGAATCATTTATCATAGTCAAGTCAAATT
>NW_021832295.1:0-25000 GCF_006345805.1 Octopus sinensis | reverse complement strand
CTAATAATATTTCTGTCTTGTTAGAGAACTTTATCTCGTACAATAACTCCTCTGTTTATCTTGTCCAGAAACACTTTTTCATCTCGCCTAATAACACTCCTCTATCACATACTATTTATCCTGGATTGTTTCTTTATTTATCTAGTAACATTTCTTTATATATAACACTTTATATAATAACACTTTTTTTCTACCTTGTCTATTAGCGCTTCTGTTTATCTTGTATGGCAGCACTCTCTTATTTCATAAGTTTCTGTTTATCTTGTCCAGAAACACTACAAATTGCTTAACAACACGCTTTTATTTCGTCTAAAAACATTTTATCATTATTTATCATTCATAAGGCGCCAAGCTGGCAGAATCGTTAGCACGCTGGATGAAATGCTTAGCGATATTTCGCCCGTCGCTACGTTCTGTGTTCAAATTCCACCGAGGTCAACTTTGCCATTCATCCTTTCGGAGTTGATAAAATGAGTACTGGTTGAACAGTGAGGTTGATGTAATCGACAATACTTCAAGCTGCCCTTGTGGCAAAAATCTGAAATAATTATTTGTCGTTGATAGTAACACCTCTTTGTCTTCTATACTAACGTTTCTAACCTGCCAAATAAAACCATTTTTCTATCTTTTCTAACAAAACTCTTTATCTTGTATTCTAACACTGACTCCCTTACCTTGTCTAGTAACACTATTTATAGTAGGTGAAGTAGTGACGGAAACCAAAAGGTCTCTTGCTAATATACTCATAATTCTAAGTTCAAATCTCTCTGAAATGGATTTTTTATTTCATCGTACCTCAGATTTTTAACACAAGTATCATCAATTTATTGACGTGATTCAATTTACTTTTCACCTCCTATAAGTAATTCCTGTCGTTTACTTTCTTCTAAATGTCAATATCGTTATTACCTTTAATTATATATTGTTTATTGTATATTTTCCATTATATTCTACAGTATAATGGTAATGATATTAAGGGGACACATGGGGATAAGTTGTCGAGCTACTAGCGATAGGCGTGGAAAATAAAAACAAAAGTCGGGAATCACAATTTCAGACACTCAGTAAAACTAGGCTTGAGTACTGTATGCAAAGATGGTAATTTATTGCCAAAATTAATGACTTGTGGTTAATTAGACTTTATTTACTTTGATCTTAGACATTTAGACGGTCAAAAATATTTTCAATCAAATTATATCTCTACAACAAAATTATATCTCTTAATCACTTGATTTTACTCCTTCGTTATCGACCTACTAATTGTTGTACGTGTTGGCCTACTTTTCCCTCGTTCCTATCTATCTATCGATCTATCTATCTATTTATCTACCTATTTATCTATCTATATAGTGAAGCGGTGGTGCCTTAGATAAGCAGCATCTGGAAACTACGCTGGAACACATTGTACACTAGTATCAGAGGGCGACAGGGATAGCATTTTTGTTCAAACCAGGGAATGTCTGGGAGCATTTGAGAGAAGATGAATCTGAAAGACCCTCTCAAATTTGACTAAGCAGTTCCATTTGTCATACAGGTATCATCTGGATTTTCAAGAATGTTCATTAAGTTAGTCAATAGGCTTAGTCTAAGCTATCCACAGTTTTGTGTTGTTGGTGATGCGTCCAACAAATTAGTACTTTTTTACTGTGATATTAACTTAGATAAAACTAATAGATAAAGACCAAGTAGCTGAAAGTTGAATGCGTCTTTCTCAATATGAACATGTTTCAAGGATCGTTTAAGCAGAAAATAACAGGGACCACTATTAACAACAGGTGGAAGGGGCCTCTCTAAAGAAAAAAAATCAGAGCAGTGTCCGCTAATTTTAGAAAGGAGGTAGCTACAGACAGTTGTGGATTAAAGGATAAGCTAATCAATCGACAACCATGCACTTGAACAAAGTAATGTACACGGCGTGCTGGTGGTGAGAATAACCGTGACATACGTGGGTTGATGGTTATAAAGATGTCCCATTCTCTAAAAGCCGACGGAATGAAAGCTGTTTGATGAGCCTGGTATGAAGAAGTGCGACAAAGCAATAAAGTTCCAAATCAGTCTTTGACAAGTCGAACGGATGTGTGCAACTCGATTCCAAGGTGATGGTTGCAGAAGGGCTCTAAAAAGCCGATAAAAGCAGAAGACAATAAATGGTGTTGCAAGCAGGCATTGTCAAAAATGCATTGCAGAGCTTGCAATAAATTTATTTCGTTGCAATGAATTTATTGCATTTTATTTATTTTTTTTGCAATAAATTAATTGCATTTTTCTTTCGTCGCAATAAATAATTGCAATGCTCTCCAGAAAATCCTCTCGTAAAAATTTTTACGCATCTAAAAATGTCATTTTTTGCAAAAATAACAGTACATTTCTAATGAAAGATCAACTTTCTCAATTTTGATTGATCTATTTCTTTGCTGTCCGAAAGATGTTTGGATGACCCGCAATTTTCTAAAAAATTCTTACACCGACTGCCAGAATGACAAAATTGACCACCAATGTGTGATGTAAGCTACGATGGAAAAACATGCCTACAACACTCCCCTTAGGGCCCATACCACCCCGATCAAGACAGAAAAGAACCAATGAATGGGAAAAGGACGGTTTCATACTATTAGCAATTAAAATGAGTATGCATTTAACAATTTACGTGAGGGGATTGGATGAAACGATATGCGAAACAAGTTCGTTATCCCAAAGATGATCATTTACTCTTAAAAAGCAGTTGCATCTCCAGATATACGGGTGATAATTGATGTCTTGTATCATCGAAGGCATTCGTTGCTACCCTGAAGAACATTTCAACCAAGCTAGTCGTTGGCAAAATGAATGCTGTATTAATATAACGTAGTTGGCTAGCACCCACCTTATTATTGCAATAATCGTAGCTTCGCAATAAATTATTGCAATTGAAAAGAGTTTAGCAGTAAATTAATTTATTGCAATTATTGCAATTAATTTTTGACCAATTAATTTTTGACAACTCCTGGTTACAAGACATCGAATACAACGTACTAGTGATGAGTATATTCCTCTGCCATATCTTCAATGGTGACAAACGAAGGATGCACTGTTCGTGCTTGAGCACTTGTTATGAAACCCGAAGGACAGAAGACCATTCATTGGGCCCGAGTGTCTGTGGCGTAAATTGACAACGAATCCACATTTAGATCTTTGAGACTGCATCAGCAAATGCTATTTGACTGGCAGCAAAGAAGTATGATTTTCCAGCAGGACTTTGAAAAACTACTCGCGAAGATCGACCGACGATGAACTCCGATGTCTGCCTCGGCGGTCTGCCGCATCTATCTACCAAAGATACGGATTATGTTAGAAACCAATATTATAAGTATGTATCATCATCATCGTCGGCATCGTCGTCCGTCATCATCGTTTTCATCGTTATCGTCATTCTCCTCTTCATCATCATCAACATCCTCATCGTTATCATCATCTTTATCATCGTCGCCGCCGTCGTCATCATCACCGTTAAATCCAGCCGAAGACTCACATTTAAAACATTGCGCCAATGTGTGTATGTGTGTGTGTGTGTGCAGCTATGTATGTGTATATATATGCATATATGTATATATGTGCATATATGTATATATATTCATATATGTATATATATGCATATATGTATATATATATCAAGGAGCACTCCGTCGGTTACGACGACGAGGATCCCAGCTGATAGGATCAACGGAACAGCCTGCTCGTGGAGTTAACGTGCAAGTGATTGAGCAATCCACTGACACGCGTACCACTAACGGTAGTTCTCAGGGAGATTCGGCGTGACACAGAGTGTGACAAGGCTGGCCGTTTGAAATACAGATACAACTCATTTTTGCCAGCTGAGTGGACTGGAGCAACGTGAAATAAAGTGTCTTGCTCAAGGACGCAACGCGTTGCCAGGAAGCGAACTCCTGACCTTACGATCTTGACCTTACAAACGCCCTAATCACTAAGCCTTCACACACACACAACACACACACACACATACACACACACACACACACACACATATATATATATATATATATATATATATATTATATATATATATATATCTGTATAGAATCGGTATTCTTCTTAATTGTATCATTATTGCTATTACGATTGTCATGACAGCCACCGGCGTCGTCGTCGTCGTCATCATCATCCTCTTCCTCTTCTTCTTCTTCTTCTTCTTCTTCTTCTTCTTCTTCTTCTTCTTCTTCTTCTTCTTTTTTTCTTCTTCTTCTTCTCCTACATAGACTTCATTTCATTATCGCAGTCGTCGTCATCACCAATATTATTCTTTCATTAATAAGCAATCTTTCGTCTCTTGAAATCTTTTGTTAGGAAGCTTGATCCATAATTCCAACGACGTCAATATATATATATATGTCAATGTATGTATGCATGCATGTATGCATGCATGTATGTATGTATGTATGTGACTGTATGCATGTATGTATGCTTGTATGTATGTGTATGTATGCATGTATGTATACATGCATGTATGTATGTGCATGCATGTATGTATGTATGTGTATGTGCGTAAGTATGTATGTATGTCTGCTTGTGTGTGTGTGTTAGTATGTATGTATGTCTGCTTGTGTGTGCATGTTTGTATGCACTTGTCAATGTATGCATGTACGTGTATGCATACATCTATGTTTGCATATGTTTGCATATGCTTTATGCATATGTATGTTTATGAATATATACATCCATATATATATACACACACACGTATATACATGTTTGTATATATGTATATATATATATCTATGTATATGTAAGTACATACATGCATCATATATATATATATATATATTATATATATATATATTATATATATATATATATATACATGTATATATACATGTATACACGTACGTAGATACATATATGCACATGCATTCATACATACAAGCTTACATCGTACACCGATGCATACATACGTTCATACATAGATGCATACTTGAATACATGCATACATACATACATGCATACATACATACATACATGCATGCACAGATGTTTAATGACGATCGTTTCAGTTTCATTCGACTCCATCTTCTTCTTCCTGTTATATAAATTATTCCTTCATTACACTTTTTTTCCAGTTCTCATTAGATATTTCATTCTGTTATATAAATATCTCTATTGTTTCGCCGCTTTTGTATTTAATTAGATTTTTATCTTTCACACACAAACACACACACACACACACACACACGAAGGTGTGTAGGAATGCATATCGTATATTATATTTTTTGATATATTTTATTTCATATATTGATATATTTATATTTTGGTACATATGTTTGTATATAAGCATATATATAATATTTTCTAATACATATATCTATATTCATATATATATATATATAAATAAATATATATATATATATATATATATTATATATATATATATATTGATACAGATTTGTAATGTGTTTATATACTTTCTCATGTACAATTATATTTTTTAAGATGTCTATTGTATTTTATTGCATTTTTACTTGTTGCTCGCAATGAATATGCAGTATATTTATTTTTGTTATTATCCCACAAATATTGTGCGTGCGCGCGTGTGTGTATGTGAGCGTGCGCGTGTACAGGGAGAGAGAGAGGGAGGATATGTAAAGGATAAAAGATAATATGTATACATACATATGCGATATTTATTGTTTAGATTATATACATATTCATTGATAGATAGATAGATAGATAGATAGATAGATAGATTTGCACACACATACATACGCACGCAGATACGTACACAAGTATGTATGTATTATTATATTAAACATTTTAAGTTATCTTATATAATATAATCATATTTCTTTAATATTTTATATAACTCACTTTAAATTTACATGTATGTATGTGTCTATATATGAGTGTGTTTCTCAGGTATGCCTGTGTCGTTAAGTAGTTCGCTTTATGACCGTGTGGTGTGGAGTTCAATCTCCTGCGTGGTACCTAGGGCAATATTTGTTTGTTTGTTTTCTTTTTGTTATAGTTCCAGCTGATCAATTCCTTGCTCATGAATTTAACAAAGAGAAACTGTGCTGATGCCCGTTGTATACATGCGTATACATGCTCGCGTGTGCACGCATGTATATATGCATCCTTGCTATAATACCACCGGTGCTTCCAGTAACCTAGAGGTTCGGCAAATTGTTTGATACAATAAGAACTGTGCTGCATTTGGTCGACCAAACCCTTCAAGGAGGTGCTCCTGAATGGTTGTAGTCCAATGCCTGAAACGAATAACAAGATAAAAGTGCATATTTTTACGAATATTTTATATATTTGCAGTACATGTTTTAATTTCTATGAGGAGCAGGAGTCCCGGGTTCAGTCCCACTGCGTGGTGTCTTGGTCAAGTGTCTTCTTCTATAGCCTTGGTACGACCAAAGCCTTGTGAGTGGATTTGGTTGGAAGAAACTGAAAGAAGGCCATCGTGTGTGTGTGTCCTCCCCAACATCGCTTGACAACCGATGCTGGTATGTTTACGACCCCGTAACCAATCGGTTCGGCAAAAGCGACCGATAGAATAAGTACTAGGCTTACAAAGAAAAAGTCCTGGGGTCGATTTGCTCGACTTAAGGCAGTGCTCCAGCATGGCCACAGTCAAATGACTGAAATAAATAAAAGAATAAGACAATAGAAGAATATATAATATATTATATTTATTTAAAAAATCTACCTATATAAAAGAGGAAAAAAATCTACCTATATAAAAGAGGAAAAAAATCTACCTATATAAAAGAGGAAAAAACTTGCACACTTTGGCTTTGGTAAGGATTCAATGGCACTAGACGTGCTAGGATCGAGCTGAAAATTGGCAGTGATACTAAATGCGTGGTGAGGATGCGACCCGCGATGATTAAAATTCGCAAGCTATAATGATGTGGCTGCTATGGCAAAAAGAATGTTTTTTTTATACTTCAGCATTCAGAAATAGATACGTTGAAAGGAGAACAACTCAGTAGTTTCAATGATTACATTTACAAGTAAAGACTGTACATAAATATCAAGATTACTTATCTGTGTGCATGCGTGAGTGTGTGCATATGCGCGTGTGTGTGTGTATGTGTGTGTTTGTGTGTGTGTGTGTATGTGTGTGTGTGTGTGCATACGAGCCCGAGAGCTGGCTGTTAATTCAATCGAACATAAAGAAATCAAAAAAGTAGTTAAAAAAGCAATTAATAATTTTTAAAATAATTTCACCAAACCTGATAGTATAAAAGGTAGCAAAGCATGATAAAAGATAATAAGAGTAGAAATTAATATTATTTTTAGCATATAAGGGATCCACTGAGTGATCTCTCCTCTTGTCTATCTACCTATATAAAAGAGGAAAACAACTTGCACACTTTGGCTTTGGTAAGGATTCAATGGCACTAGAGGTGCTAGGATCGAGCTGAAAATTTACACACCTATAGAAGGCGTGGTGTAGTTACGGCCAAGTCTCTATCTTGATAACAAAGGCCCGAAACAATGCATTTTCTGCGAGTGAGTGGATGTCATACACTATTGCCTCGAGTTGTGTTCACGCAACATGTTGGATTCTACGCGTGACTGTGCGCGTGTTTGCGTGAATGCAACGGGAAAATGGGGCGAAAACACGTTCAATTTTTGAGTTTTTCGAAAAACAAAATATGAGCATATACGTAGAAAAATTTCCTGAATCGATTGGAGCAAGTTTGAATTCTCTAGCTTGAAAAATGCAAATTCTAGTTGTTTTGAGTGTGCCTTTTTAAGGAGTTCTCAGTTGAAAATGGTGTCAAAAAATAGCTCAAAATGAGAGAATTATTTTGCAGACCGAATTGCCTCAAAAATCGAACGGGAAGTGCTCTTATCTATATATATAAAGCTAAAGTTGTCTGTGTGTGGTATGTTTGGCAGCCTTCAACTAATACTATCTCCTCCGAGACCCTGCGGCGCAAGTTGACCAAAATTGAGATTATGATAGAAGAAGGCTTGCTCTTCATTCCGCAGAAGATAAAATTCAAATCGAACCATATTAACACCAAAGATTATTTACATCAAAAAGATGCTTTTTTTCTATGAAAATCCATGCTGTGTCGCCATTTTTCGGTGTATTTGAACCAGAATAATGTTCACTTAAAGAAAATAACAAGCTACGTAATGCAAAATTTTTACTTTTCAAAAATTCCCATTCTAAAGGGTCAAAACAAACCCGAGCAACGCCGGGCGATACTGCTAGTTTTATTATAAAATAGTTAAGATTATTAATAGCCCTGTAATACGTTTTATATCACTATTATAATTGGCATTTATATATTTTATACATTACATTTATGCATTATATTATATTATATTACAGTTCATAATATAATGACTCTATTGTATTATATATTATCGCAGAAAAATTTTATACTCACGCACATATACATACATATATATATGTGTGTGAGTATAAAATTTTGTTGCGATATATATATAATATATATATATATATATATATATATATATATATATATATATATTATATATATATATATATATATATACATAGATACAAATAAATATATATTTATAAATACATACATACAAATACATACATTCACATCCACAGATGTATATTATATATATTTTGTCGTCTTTGTAACCCATTCCGTTTTATTGATTTCGTCCTTTTCTTTCTGCTTTTTATTTTCGCGTTTCAATCATTATTCAAGTCCTACACGTCTAAAAAGATTTATAATTACAATTATTGGTGTCTTTGTTGTTGTTATAACTATAAGACGTAGGAATTATTATCACCGTTGTTATTCTTCTTTTCTTATTGTTACTGATGCTGTTGTTGTTGTTGTTGCTGCTATTTGCAATGAAAGAAGTCTTTAAGAGAGCTCTAGAGAAGTATTGGAATTTACCACGTTTTTATCAAATGGAAACAAATATTGTTATTTTGGATTATTTTTGTCGACAGATGGCTTTCGAATATTCGAAAGTCCGCTCCATTAAACTACGGCTGAAAAAAATAAAGGTTCGTTCTTGGACAGTTTTATTCTTTTGTAGTTTTGTAATCATTGTTCTCTAGTAATTCATTTTAAATTCTTTTTCGGAAAGCGGGAAGATGTGCTAGCTGCAATTATGATGGCAACATATACGCCTCCAAAGAAAATTCTGGAAACAAACACTGTTTGAACCTTGTGCTTAAGTAAGAATGCATTATTATAATTGATAAAGTGTTTTATTCATAGCAACCGAATAGATAAACTCTCATTGCCCCTCCTTTATTAAAGGCTGCAGTGCAGGCCTCTTTTGCAAAGAAGAGAAAGTCAGCCGAGTTCATCAGGTAGCAGCCGAATCCACCCCACTCGTCGAAATAATTCTACACAACAACGGCTGAAAACAGAATTATAGTGTGAGGAGCTTCACGTATGTATATATATATATATATATATATATATATATATATATATATATATATATATAGGGAGAAAGAGAGAGAGAGATGAGAGACAGATATTCTCTGTATAGAATACAGATCGCAGTGCTCAAGAGGTTTAAACTTGTGTAGGTAAATGTAAAGATAAGCATTCATTCTATCATTCTATCATCGGATTATACCTTCCATGAAGACGGAGGCTGGTATTATCTGATGATGGAATCAATGTAGAACCATTATTTTGGGCCATCAAGACCCCCAGAAACAGCTGTTGGACTCATAAAACTCTTATTCAACCTCTTTCATTCCAGATATCATTTCTATTCTGTGTAAGTGGGACCTTTTTTTTATCTATAAACATATGTACAATTTTTGTATTAAATGTATATCAACTTGCCTAACTTGCTTATCCTTACATTTACTCCTCTGTGTGTGTGTGTGTGTGTGTGTGTGTGTGTGTGTGTGTGTGTGTCTTTGTGTGTTTGTGTGTGTGTGTGTGTGTGTGTGTGTGTGTGTGTGAGTGTGTGTGTGTGTGTCCTGGTCGGCTCGCTGAATATTCTAACTGTTACGTCTTCTCTAAAATCCACGTTCCACTGATTCCACTGCTCAGCTGATTGAAGGCCGAAAGGTCAAGTTCGCATTTCAACTTTTCGGGAGTCGATGCTATTGGGTAACCCCTGCCCATTAAAATTGCTAGCCTTGTACCCAAATTAGAAATAATAATAATAATAATAATAATAATAATAATAATAATAAAATAATAATATAATAATAATAGTAATAATAATAATAATAATGACACTCCACCAAAAACGTGACACAGACAGACTGTATGTACCAAGAAAAAGAGGTGAAAAGGACTGTTTGGATGCGAACACAGCATTAGAGCAGAAAAAAAACAACATAACATGGTATGTAAAAAATGCTGCAGAACCACTATTATTGAAAGTAAGAAGCTCATGCATGTGTAGGATGGAATATTGCAAAGATAAAGCATTGTACGAGCACTTGAGAATGAATAAAACTGAAAATAGGTGGAGAAAGAAAAGAATGCATGGACGATTCGATAAGGATGTTGAAAGTAAAACAGAGAAAAAAGATGGCTATGAGTGACTAAAACCGGAAACGGAGGCTCTAATCTGTGCTGCCATCATTTTATCATGATCTGCTGCTGTTCCAGTTTTAGTTTGGATTTCAGTTGTTGTACAGCTTTTGTTGTTTCTTATTTTCCTTCATAGTTGTTAGGTACTATGACTTCTTTTTTGTATTTGTCAGCTTCCTTAAAGACTGACAACTGTTTTTTGTTTTGTTCGTGTTTTGTGGCTATTTGTATTAGTTTTCCTTGCTTTTGAAGTAGATATCTTTGTAGTCCTATGGTGGTTATTTTGTAATAGTTTTCTAGCTGTATAAGGCCTCTACCACCTCCCATATGTTGTATATATAACCTTTCTATGTCAGATTTTGGGTGGTGCATCCTAAATCCTGTCATTATCTTTCTTGTTTTCCTGTCTATTTTTGATTAGTTCATTTAGAGTCCAGTTAAGAATATTGTAGCTCTAACTTATAACTGGGACGGCTAGAGTGTCGATACCTATTATCTTGTTTTTTTGCATTGAGCTCTGTTTTCGGTATTAATCTAACTCATCTATAATATTTTCTCTTTCATCTGTGTATGTTGTATCGTATCTAGTTCATTGATTCCTAAACATTTGTATGTCTGGCTTTGGTCTAATTCTCTTTTTTCTTTTGCTTTGTCTAGTGTGATGTAACTACTCTTAACTAGTTTTCCTCTTTTCAAAGTTGCTTTCACACATTTTTCTAAGCCAAATTTCATATTTATTTCTTTAGTAGATCCATTTACTGTCTGTAATAATGTTTGTAGCTGTTTATCATTTGTAGTGTACAGTTTTAGATCATCCATATATAAGACGTAGCTGACTGTTTTGCCACATCTACTTCTGTTTAGCATGTCAGATAAAGGTGTCAGTACCAAGCAGAAAAGGAGTGGAGAGTGTGTCTCCCTGGAATATTCCTCTTCTAATGGGGATGGTTTTTATTATTATTATTATTATATTATTATTATTATTATTATTATTATTATTATTATTATTATTATTATTATTATCATTATTATTATTATTATCATTATTATTATTATTATTATTATATTATTATTATTATTATTATTATTATTATTATTATTATTATTATTCAGTAGTCTTATTTTTTATCACGTGGTTTCACTGCACTACCAAGCGCAGCTCTATGTGCCTATTTGCCTTAATTTCTCTATCTGTGTGTATTGGACAAGTATCTTCTACTATTGCCACGGACCGACCAAAGCCTTGTGAGTAGATTTGGTAGACAGAAACTGAAAGAAGCCCGTCGTGTATATATATATATATATATATATATATATATATATATATATGTTTGTGTGTCTGTACTTGTCCCCCTACCATCGCTTGACATCTGATGGTGGTATGTTTACGTCCCGTAACTTAGCGGTTCGGCAAAAGAGACCGATAGTATAAGCTTACAAAGAGTAAGTCATGAGGTCGATTCGTTCGACTAAAGGCGGTGCTCCACCACGGCCGCAATCAAATGACTGAATCCAGTAATAGAATAAAAGAAAATGTAAATCTAATTCGAATTCCATGTTTATATAACGGTAATTCCTTCAACTGAGAACGCTGTTCATTGCCTAAAACCATCAATTCTAAATTTCTATAACTATTATTCCTAGTCTGTCTCTTTCTATTTATCGATCGTTATTCGTTTTGACACTGATTGTTCTTCTAGAATTTTTAAGGTTGGTCTTGACACACTTCTCAATTATCTTCCTACACGAGTTAATATTTTTATTGAATTCCATAACCTGATAGGAATAAAACATATAGCTCGTTGCACACATATTTTATTAAGATGTAGACATAGTTTACTTCAGCGGACCTCAACTTTTTTGTTCATCGCAGACCGGTTTAATTCAAGAAAATCTTCCCACGGGCCGAGGAGTCATACGCATGACAAAACGCAATAAAATGCACAATATATAATTTAATTATTACATATATTAAGTTGGTACATAATTATGGCGGCTTTTTTTGTTTTCAATAAATTTTATTCAACAAAGAAATTAAACAAAACACCAAGCAGAAATTGAAGTAGATAGTGAATATGCTCCGGAATAATCATTTAAAGATGTTTTTGCTAAATGTTGGTATTGCTTTTGTTGAATAAATTTTTTTGAAAAAAAGCAGCAATATTTATACCCAACCTAATATTATACGTATTTAGTACATACATACTAAGCGTGGCTTAGTGGTTAGGGTATTCGGCTCACGAATTCTCGGCGACCCGTTGTGTCTTTGAACGAGACACTTTATTTCACTTTGCTGCAGTCCACTCAGCGGACAAAGATGAGTAGTACCTGTATTTCAAAAGGTCAGTCTTGTCACACTCTATGTCACACTGAGAACTATGTTAAGGACACGCGTGTCTGTGGAATGCTCAGCCACTTACACTTTAATTTAACGAGAAGACTGTTCCGTTGATCTGATCAACTGGAACTCACGTCGTCGCAACCGACTGAGTGCCAGCTATATATATATATATATATATATATATATATATATATTATGTGATCACGTGACCGACCAGACCATCAGATATTGCTACACATCGTTGGTCACAATGCGCCACCCCGCTGGCTAAGCGAGCAGGCCGATAACAGTATTGATGTTAACATTAATGACTTTTTGTAAATTAATATAAGGTAATACTGGAACATATATATATTTATTGATTTATATTATTTGTATTATTATGTATATGTATATGTGTATGTATAAGAGTATGAGTATATGCACTCATATATATATGTAAATGATCTATTATGGGTATGTACCCACACTTATATGAGTATATATGTAATTTGGTTTATACTTTAGAATCTCTGAAGAGGCCTTAGGATATCTTTGTAAATGACTCATTTATAACTTCATATTGACATACTATACATGGCTAATATAGGTAAAATGAGACATACTTATCTGCATGGCCGAAACAGCTGTAAGATATAGTGTATATTTATATTTATATCTATTTATATTTATTTATTTATATCCTCTTATAATGATTGTACTTATTGTATTGTATTACTCATTCATGTACGCTGTTTTGTTATATATTTTTATGTTTAACCTTAATGTTCTTATGTAGTGGTTTAATAAAGTATGTGATTGGGTGTTATCTGGTAGTTGATAAATGATTTAGATGTATTTCTCCATTTTCTTATTTGCATTATTAATTTATGGTAAAAATAATTTTACATTTGCCCATGTAATACAGTAAATGAATTAATTGCATCGCAATTCTTAACATTTATGTATTAATTTTGTTGGGTACTTCACTAGCAGTATATTGGATATATGTTATCCCATGGAGGGTTGAATTTGCAACCTCTATCTCAATTTGTATATATATATATATAATATATATATATAATATATATATATATATATACTGAGATAAAATTATTTGGAAATGGATGCGTGGCGTTCAATCAAATAATAATATAAATAATATTTATATATATATATATATATAATTACAGGACGTCACAAACCGTAAACAACATGAAATGCGAAAACAAAAGAGTTGAATACATAAACAACGAGAGAAACAAATGGAAAACAGGACAAGTAACATAAAGAACGACCCTTCATCAGTTGTCGGCTGTCCATCTACTCCTCATTATTTGTCCTGTTTTCCATTTGTTTCTCTCGTTGTTTATGTATTCAACTCTTTTGTTTTCGCATTTCATGTTCTTTACGGTTTGTGACGTCCTGTACCCATATATGCATGTGTGTGTGTGGTGCATATACATATATATAAGCATATATGCATATATATATATATACATATATATATATATAATATATATATATATAATATATATATATATATAGATATATATATATATATATATATTATATTATTTATATTATATTATATATATATCACATACATATGATGCAAAATGTGCAGATTGCAATAGTCAATAAAATAGAAATAATTATTAAAAGAGTTTATTCGTTCTGTGCGACCCGGTACCAAATGATGCACGGTCAAATGATGCGTCTTGATGTTTGGGGAGCTGTGGTCTAATTGATTAAGAAGTTTGTTTTGCAGTCATAAAATTCCGAGTTAGTTAATCCGCAAAGAATGACACCTTAATTGAGTGACCCCTAATTCACAACAACAAGTAATGACGGTTTGAGGGAATTTGGGAGTAAAGTAAACCTGCCAAATGAACGGTAGCAAAAAATTAATTAAGGCCTAGTTTAGCCATACAGAATTTTCCTGAAGATTATATCATTATGTGGTAAGAAGGTCGCTTTGCAACCACGGGGTTTCGGGTTCAGTCACACTGCGGAGTACCATGATTGAGTGCCTTCTACTCTAGCTCCAGGTCGACCGGAGATTTTGTGGAGGCTGGTCCTGCGCGCGCGCGCGAGTGTGAGTATACTATCTTTCTGCTTGTGATTGTTTTCCCTCCCCACTGCTTGACAACCGGTGATGGTTTGTTTTCGTCCCCGTAACTTAGCGACTCGGCGAATGAACCGACAGGATAAGTACCAGGCTTAACAAATAAGTACTGGAGTCAATTTCTTCCTGTAAGCACTTTAAGGCGGTGTCCCAGAATGGCCGTAGTCCAAAGACCGAAATCTGTAAACCATATAAGATTGAAGATATAAGTTCTTCTGCAATACTCGGTAATTTATTCAATTACTCAGCGAATAAGTTGCACTGTTGATCGAAAAAAACAGGAACACAGATCGTCGAAATCGACGGAGGATCCATTCATTTATTTTTACTTTACATATTCAAATCCTCTATACGCAAGATGTCATTTATATACCTCACAATGCAGAACAACTTGTTGAATGCAATCCTGTCCGGTTCGTTTTGATAAGTTGGAGAAGTATCAACTTGACGAAAGCATATGCATGTAATAAGCCTTCCAGGGAAGTTAATATACATAACGCCTATTGTTCATCACTCTTCACGTCTCGAACACTGCGCTGTTATGGGGTTGGGGGACTGCAACAATAACTTGAGAGAACGGACAAGCTCTAAGGATTCTTTTATATCTGAACAACATTGTTTCTTGCAAGCCATTATAATAATATCTGGAGGTCGTTGCGAATATAGAGACATTTGATTAATTTCCATACGTACATATTGATATGGATAGAACAGATAGATAGATATAGATAGATAGATAGATAGATAGATAGATAGATAGATAGATAGATAGATAGATAGATAGATAGATAGATAGATAAGATATATGTATATACACATATATGTATGGATATACATTATATATATATATATATATATATATATATATATATATATATAACATATATATACATATTATTCTTTAGGGCACAAAAGCTATTAATGCCAATATGCTGAAAGAACATGCCGAATACGTCCTACCACTTCAAATATTCACTCCACAATAACAAAAGGAGTAACACATAAACACGAAGGCACATACACATACACATATATATATAAGATGGACTTCCACCCCAGCTGTAGCAGGTATAATAATTTATTGCCCACATGGGGCTAAACAAAGAGGGGACAAACAAGGACAGATAAAAATGATTAAGTCGATTACGTCGACTCCAGCGCGTAATCGATCCCGAGAGGATGAAAGGTAATGTCGACCACAGCGGAATTTGAACTCAGAACGTAACGGTAGATGAAATACCTATTTCTATTTCTTTATTACCCACAAGGGGCTAAACACAGAGGGGACAGACAAGGACAGACAGATAACATCGACCCCAATGCGTAACTGGTACTTAATTTATCGACCCCGAAAGGATGAAAGGCAAAGTCGACCTCGGCGGAATCCCAAAATGTAGATGAAATACCTATTTCTTTACTACCCACAAGGGGCTAAACACAGAGAGGACAAACAAGGACAGACAAACGGATTAAGTCGATTTTATCGACCCCAGTGCGTAACTGGTACTTATTTAATCGACCCCGAAAGGATGAAAGGCAAAGTCGACCTCGGCGGAATTTGAACTCAGAACGTAGCGGCAGACGAAATACCGCTAAGAATTTCACCCGGCGTGCTAACGTTTCTACCAGCTCGCCGCCTTTTGTAGATGAAATACCGCTAAGCATTTCGCCCGGCGTGCTAACGAGAGGGACCGCAGAATATTGAAACGTATTGTGCCTAAAACCCATCGAACCAAGGCAAACTGAAAGAAGCCCGTCGTGTATGTATATATATATAGATAGATATAGATATAAATACACACACACACACATACACACACACATATATATGTGTATATATATATATACATATACATATATATATAATATATATATATATATATAATTATATATATATATATATATATATATATTATATATATATATATACGACGGGCTTCTTTCAGTTTCCGTCTTCCAAATCCACTCACAAAGATTGGTTGGCCCTAAACTATAATAGAAGACACGTTCCCAATATGCCATACTAAGCAAGCTACTCACTACACAGCCACTCCTGCGCCTATATATATATATATATATATATATATATATATATATACGACTAGGCCAAGATAAACGAAGTCATATATAAAAAGTAGCAGAAAATAACAGATAAAAGATTACAGAGAAGTAAAATCGTGTCTATAAGAAATATGAAAGAATATGGCATACATAAGTCAGCTATAGAAATGGTGTACAAAAGACAAGGAGCAAAAAGACAATGGCTAAGTAATGTAAAGTAAAACGAAAGAATACCATACCGAAGATTCTATATACGCGCACGCACATACGCACACATACACACATATATGTGTATACATATATATATATATATATATATACATCACATTCCTTGTCATACACATTTTTGGTTGGCAGTTACGCTTTTCTGTTTGTTAATGTTGGTAGAATTTCTACTGTTTTCATTTCATATATAATGATGTCTGTGTGAATACGCGTGTTAGTGTATGCACAATATCTGCATGTGACAATACACACAGTTTTACGTAGTCATGTCTACATACCAATGTATGAATATATGCGCAAACGTATATGTAAATATATGTATAATATATATATAATATATATATATATATTATATAATATATATATATATTATATATATATATATATATATATATATATATATATTATATATATTATATATATATATATATATATATATATATGTATTTGTATATGTATATATTATATATATATATATCTTGTATTTATATATAATATATGTATATATTTTTAGTATATATATGTATATATTTGTATATATATATATATATATTATATATATATATATATATATATATATGTACATATATATGATATATATATATATATATATTATATATATATATATATGCGTGTATGTATGTATGTATGTATACATATATATATATAATCGGCACATGAGAGTTTATTTCAATTTTGGCTTCAGCTGACTGAATTAAATTATTTATAGTCTACTTATTTAACCTAGATGAAGGGCTATCTACTATATATATATATATATATAATATATATATATATATATATATATATATATATAAGATATATATATATATATATATATATATATATAGAGAGAGATAGAGAGATAGAGGAGATTGATATACATGTACATAGAAATGTCTGTGTGTTTGGATTTATATATATGGAGAGAGAGAGAGAAAGAAAGAGAGGGACATGCAAACACGCACATACATGCATACACACACACACACACGTGTGTGTGTGATCATGAAACCATGTAAGGCTATGTGTTTGATACAAGTGTAACCTTAAACTTTGTAATATGAAAATTAAACGCAATTCATGTATATATACATATAGGTATGTATATTTATGTACATACGTATGCATCTATATATGTGTGCGCGTTTATATAAATATACTTAGGAATATTCATATTCATATATATATATAATCTATACACACGCACACTCATAACTCATACTAACACACATATACACACATATACATACAAATGCACATACATATATATAAATATATAAATACATGTATATGTATATTCAAGTTAGCAATGACGACCAACAGAGATGTACGCAATACTGGGGGCAGAGCATGAATAAATTAAATCATTCATCTGAAACTAATATCGAATGAAGCTCAAATCCCTTGCGTTTCCTAGTATGGCCATAAATAAGTAAATATCTGTCTTCGTTTATATATACACACACATATATATTTCACAAACCAACTTTCTTATCTATATATATATATATATGAATATACAAATATATCTGTATATATATATACTTATATATATATATATAAACATATACATATATACATATATGTAACATATGTATTTATGAAATCATATATATTCCAAATGTATATATCTATATATATATGTGTGCGTGTGTATTTGTGTTTGGAAATATCTCTGCTTATGAGTGCAATATTATAGGAGATACACATTTCTCTCTTTGAAAAATTTTTTAGTTATCTTTTTAATACTTTTTTAATCTCTTCTATTGAGTTTGTTTCCGGTTTTTATCATTATTATTATTATTATTATTATTATTATTATTAACAGTAATAATAATAATAATGTCTTTCTGTTATTCTCATATTTTCGTATTTCTTTTGTTTTTGTTTTTTTTTCTTGCTCTCTGTACAATGAAATTGTTTTTCACATTCATATGAAATAATTTACTTCTCTCTAATCAAATATGTATGTGTTTATACGTGCAAGATGAACATGTGTGTGTGTGTGTGGCGTGTGCGTATATGGTGTGTGTATGTGTATGGTGTGTGTGTATGGTTTTTGTGCGCTCACTTGTATGTAGCCAAAAGTTTCTTTTCGAATATGTGTGACTATAAATATATCTTTATATCCAAGTTGAACATGTGTGTTTCTATGCACACACATAAATAAATTTGTGTAGCCAAGATTTCAAGATTTTCTACGAATATACTTCCTACGATGTCTGTCCAAAGAGAAAAGAAAGGTTTTAAAGCAAAAAAAAGAAAGAAACAAGAAACTATTTCTCTCCTCATAATTCAGCAAACTTTCTCTCTCTCTTTCAAAATACTTTCCTGCTTAATATTGATATAACTCAAAGCTACAAACGTCTTCCCCACATTTAAGGATACCACCTGGAATGCGTTCACAAGAGTAGCACATAGTTCCCGAACCAATTTTTCTTCCATCTTTTCTATCATCTGAAACTGGCGCACTTTTAGAGTGGATTTCAACTTTGCTAATAATATAAAAGAGAAAACAAGAGAACGTCCGCACAGATCAAGTTTTAGCAGTAGATTCGCTCGAGCAGAAGTCTTCTCCACCTCTTTTTTCCCCAACAAAGCATCAAGGGTAATGAACGATTCATTGTGATGGTGGAGCGTCCAGATTTTTGATCTTTGTTTTTCCTTTGGATAACATCGCTGGTATGGAGAGGGGAGGCTGGCTTGCTTGAAGATATTCTGGTGGAATCAGTATTTTTGTGTGATACGTTGTGCTGGAACATTCAGCGTAACTGTAAAGAGAGGAAACATACGACTGTATCAGATAGAGGTTGGAGGGAGCGAAGTAATCAGATACCGTTATTTCTTTAAAGATTTATTTCTAGAAACTAATGTGATTTGATGCATTTAAAAACTTAATCTAGTATTTAGTAGATATGCCTCGTACAGTTTTTTAACGATTTAAACCATTCGAGCACTGTGCTAATAAACTGTAGTCTACTTCACTTTACGCTGTTTCTTTTCCCCTCCCTCTCTCTCTCTCTCTCTCCTCTCTCTCTCTCTCTCTCTCTCTCTCTCTCTCAAACCCATCAAAATACACCTAAATAACTCTCATCAGTGATCCCCTGATCACGTGCGTCAAACACCCGATGAATAACAGCTTTCCAATCAGTGGAGGCAGTCAGCAGAACCGCCACCTTTGAGCGACTCAGACATGTATTTTAATCAATCTAGCAAGGATGGCCAACAGGTTGCGACAACTGTCTTTATCCTTCGACATCGTAGCCGACAGTTATGTCTCGCCACCCTGATTTCCGAGGAAGTTTTCAGCAGTATCCAAACAACCAAACGATACGTAACTTACTGGATTGCTGCACCTCTTTTTTTCCTTTTACTTATATCTCTGGAGACGCAGCACAAATTTTATGGCCACACGAAACATCTTTAATTTTTCATTTAAAAGCAGGAGTGACTGTGTGGTAAGTAGTTTGCTTACCAACCACATGGTCCCGCGTTCAGTCCCACTGCATGGCACCTTGGGCAAGTGTCTTCTACTATAGCCTCGGGCCGACCAAAGCCTTGTGAGTGGATTTGGTAGACGGAAACTGGAAGAAGCCCGTCATATATATGTGTGTGTGTGTGTGTGTGTGTGTGGTGTGTGTGTGTGTGTGTCTGTGTGTGTGTGTATGTCTGTGTGTTTGTGTGTGTTTGTCCACCCCAGCATCGCTTGACAAGCATTGTTGATGTGTTTACGTCCCCGTAACTTTAGCGGTTCGGCAAAATATTAGCGGTTCGGCATGTGAGTAGCAGCTGTCCTAAAATGTCGTCGCGGTACTACTTCCCTATGCGGCACGATGTTGTTACAAAAACAATTTACAATGTCATCCGCAAAAAAGACTGTCCTGAAATAAACTTAGAAAATCCCTCTGTTATGGCATACATTCATAAATACCAACTCAAGTAATATTCCCATCAAAACGTCCGTCAAATGTAAACATAACAAGACGGATATTGTTGTTTGGGACAGAGGGGCAAATGTATTTACCATCACAGAGGTCATCTGCTCTGTAGATATACCTCTTTGAGAATCAAAGAGAAAGAGGATAACTATGGACAACTGTTTCGAAACCTCCAGCTTTTATATTCAGACTATGAATTCATATTCATACCAGTAATAATTGACTCATTAGGTTTTGTTAATAAATGCTTAAAGGAAAATCTGGATAAACTGGGATTTTCAGAAAGAGAAATCGACCGGCTAATTCGTACATTTCAAGTCCAATCTGTGAGTGGAACAGTAAAAATATATAAGACTATTCTCAAGTTCCAAATGTGAATTTGTCTGTGTTAACTACATCCCAAAGATGGAGCCTTGTATCTTTGTTGGAAACTCCTCAGTGGAAGATTTATTATAATTTAAAAAATAGAAGAGACATACATACATGCATACATACATACATACATACATACATAAATACATACATACATACATACATGCATGCATACATACATACATACATACATACATACATACATACATACATACATAAATACATACATAAATACATACATACATGCATACATACATAAATACATACATACATACATACATACATACATACATACATACATACCCTGCTGTTGGTGTTGAAATTCCAATGAAGGAGCCTTGGATCTAGGTTAGAACCTAGCTCTTTCTCTATTGTCAAGAAATCTTCAAATAAAACTGAATTGACATACATACATAAATACATACAAACTACATACATACATACATACATACATACATAAATACATACATTCATATATATACATACATACATACATGCATACATACATACATACATACATACATACATACATACATACATACATACATACATACATACAATCCATCTTTCATAAATATAATTTGTTATGTTTTTAGTTTATGTTTTTTAACGAAATATATTTCAAGCTTTAGAAAAAATTTGACATCTTCCCTTGTTATTTATTCCACTATAAATTGTGTTACATTTTGTTTATAGAATATTCATTCGTGTATCCAGAAACACACACCCACACACGCATTTGCACTCTAACACAAGCAATGTGACTCCATCTTATATACACACATACATACAAGTGCATATGTGCGCAGGTCTATGTATATGAGTATATATGCGTGAGTATTTACACATATACTAAATATTTCTCTATGAATTATATGTATGTGTATACATGCATATATATGTGTGTGTGTATATATATATATACATATATATATATATACACACACATAGATGCATACATACACATACGTACTTACATACATACACACACACACATATATATATGCATGTATACACACACATATAATTCATATAGAAATTCATATATATATATATATATATGATTTTATTTACTGATACTGTTTTTGTACATAGGGTAAATGTGGTTTCTTTGTTGGAGTTTAATTAATAATGTTAGTATTTAATCCTTCCAAGAATTAAGATTGAATGAATGTGGTGATACCTAAGATTATGTTTGTTCCCAAACAACACTTATTTTAGTAGTGCTGTTGAAAATGCCGGATTGAACGGTACTGCCAGGTGTCGAAACCATAGTGATATCCGTAGGGCAGCTGATGAAGGAGGTGTGTTGGGTTGTTGGTGTGGCTGTTATTGTATGTTCGGAATAGATTTATAAAACATCCATTTGATATATACAGAAATCATATATGTATATGGAAATCTTATACCATATTTTTAATAAAGGTATATTTATTCTCATTCTGAAAAAAATCTAAATTGGTGAATAAATCACAGAATTTTCGCCAGCTGTGAGTAAGAAACTGGCCGAGTGGTTTCGTCTTGTTTTTGTTGTTGTTGCTGTATTAACTCGCCCAGATACGTATACGCTGTCTCTAAATGATTCAAGTAACGAACAATAGATCTTCTAACGATACATTACCATATACATACTGATTCTCGTTTGACAGCCGATATTTTTCATCCTTTAAGTTATTAAGAAAGCACATTATCTTAGTTTATGAAACATTGTATGTAATTTCTGCTGTGGTACCTACATTCGAAACAACGCTCTGTCACCAGTTTTTGTTATGAAATTCTGCTGTATGAGTTTTTTCCAATATGTAAATGATGGTGAGCTAGAGGTAATTTCACTAAAATTTTGTTTGTTTCAATGGAAGTAATATATATTCTTCGTAGATTCAGCAGTGGATATTTGCAGCAAACGACACTGATGTATCTTAAAATATGTATTATTTTTATCAAATATTATTACATATAGATTTCTGCAAATCCATGATATATACATGTGTGCATGTGTGTGTGTGTCTGTGTATGTATGTATGTATGTATATATGTATATATGTGTAAATATATAATCAAAATAAACAAGTATATCTTCGGTAATTTGGTACGATCGTTTCATGCTACTTCATTTTATTAAACATTGTAAGTATTACATCAGTTTTAAAATGTTGAGCAATCTTCAGCCATTTATAGAAGTCTTCCATCAAACGGACAATACATATACTTATTTCCATTTCGTTTGCCAACATTATAAAGAGGGTAGATAGATATACAGATAGAGAGGTTGATTTGATTGTTAAGAACATCATAGTATTAAAATTTGCCTTCTGACTATAGATTTTTTCCTGAATATATATATATAATTATAATAATAAGGGTTTTTTGCAACAAGCTGCTAAACCACATACCGAAAATTTTAGAAATAGCAGCCAAAAGGCTACTACTTCCTTTTACTACAAAAATAAGTCTCCACAGACAACAATATTTGTAACTCACATATGGCAAAAAAAGAGAAGAAAAATAATGAAACCACAGTCTCCGGTTAATTATGGACGTACGTTTCTGGATTTTAATCATAAGATTCGTTTCCTTTATCGACATAATATTCCTATAAATCTAGAAATGCTAGAAAAACTTACCTCCTATATTTTCGATCAAGCGACATCGAAAAATATAAGAGTTAATCAGCATATCCACATTTATATAGACAAGTGAATTCGTATTTCCCTCCAGAATTCTACCACGTGAGTCACAAAATAGTACTGCCGAAAAAATATTCGTAGTTTTGTCGTAGGGGAGTAAAATAGCCATTACAGATATAGGGTGAAATATAATTAATTTAATAAAATCAACAATTGTTGATTTTATTATATAAAATTCGTTCTGTCTGTCTGTGTATGTGTCTTCTAGGATCTCGGGCATCCTCCATCCGATTGCGCTCAAATTTAATATGTAGATACCGACGGTATCGGGGCGTGTATAAGTCTTGAAAAAATTACAAAAATCAATTCCAGGTGAGAATGCGATCGATAAAGCATTCTTTGGAATAGAAAAAAGTCTATCTTTATTTCTTCTTTTGCTGGTGTCTCAAATTTAGGTTAAATCAGTGTTTCTCGGACAAGTTGCTTTGAGAAAATTTGGTTTAAATGTTTGACAACTCAGCACCGTCCATTGGACGGGGGGGGGCGTTTTGCTCGTGTATATATATTTAACAATTAAGGATAACTTCTTAATAAGGAATCTTAACAAGAAATTATCATGTAGTTAGCGTGAAAAACCTCATAAGAGAAAAATTCGAAAATAATTTTTTTCTTTAGAACATATTAATTTATATTGTATAGAGGGCATTATTACACATAAATGCCTCACACTAAGAGGGACATAAGTCATTACTACCAAAATTTCACTAATCGTACCTAATGCAGTTCTTCAAAGCAAGACATTTAAAAAA
>NW_021832294.1:0-31412 GCF_006345805.1 Octopus sinensis | reverse complement strand
AGATTGCACTTATTTAGAATAACGAAGTTGGAAGGGGTTTAATATCAGCAGAAAGTAGCGTAGAGTTACCTAGAGTTGATATATATAATAGTGAATAAAATATATGATTTGACTGAGTTATAGTAGGAGATGAAAGGAAAAGCCAAATGAAATTTAAAACCATAAAAAAGGCGGAAGATAATCTAACTGACAAGAGAATATATGGCATGGCCGATTGGCAAAAATAGTTGCAGGAGATAGTAATAGTGAGACATGGTTAAGGTTGCTGAAAGGAAGCTGAAAAGGGAGACAGAGTTTCGAAGCAAATCTTAATTGTAAGGTCGGACTTATATTTCGGAGAGATCTATGAAAATTAACATCCACATCATCTGATGGCAAACAATAATTGTTGTAGATGTAGGATTCAGGACTAATGAATATCCATTACTTGAACGTTTGCGCTATCAGCCCTATCGTAAGCATTTGAGACAATGATATTCCATTGTCTCACACCCTACCGTCTTAACCAAGGAAAGAACCCAACACACATTGCGATGTAAGTAAATCGACGGGATGATCATGACCGAAACGCCTCTGATTATAGTATTGTCACCAGTGAACAACAAGCATACTTTACAACCAACTGAAATATAATCTGGGAAACGAGGAAAATTCGTCTGGTTTGCATTTTAGTAACTGGAGAGAGGAGGTCGTTTCTTTGAGCAGATATCGCCATCCCAATAATCAATAAAAACAATGGCGTTTGTTTTAGAAAAGCGTCAAATAGATAAGAATATTCTCTGGGTGTTGCCAGGACATATGAAAAATAAAGTCTTGGTAATATAATAGAAGTCGAGGACATGAAATCGTGATTAAGGTCGTGATTTCAGATCCTGGGACGAGTGGTGTTTTGTGCGCAGAACAATTCATCTTATGTTGTACAGCGACCATTTCAACACTCGACGTGTAGGAATGGGGACTAGCTGGAAAATGGATTTATTTTCCGGATATTAAAGAATTTCAACCAATCACGTACATCAAGAAAAAATACTGCCACTCTCGTTTTAAAAATAATTAGAGAATTATTACAACAGGGTATTTCATTCAGTATTCTTATCGGATGGCAGCTGGAAGGTGAGACAAAGACTTATATGAGGCAATAGAATATTCAGATAAGTGGATAAAACATTTAATTTCTGTCAAAAATTCAAACCGAAGTCATATTTGGGGCCGGCGTTATAGAGGTAAATCAATTTTTGTTACTTTTCTTTTAAGATTTAACATTTGTATCTAGAGACACACGTATATATGACTTATTTTCCCCTCTCTCTCTATCTTTCTATTACTATGCAACTTAATAGAATAACGTTGCTCCTGACGGTCATTTGTCGGTGAGCATTTGGTTCCAAGCAAACATAACGTTGTTACACGCACGTAAGAACTATTATATAAATATTTGTTTGTCCTGTTCATCCTATTTATAGACTAATACATAAACACACATGCATAAGCGTGGCTATGTGGAAAGAAACATGGTTCGCAAGCAGATAGTTCCAGGTTCAGTTCCACTGTATGGCAATTTGGGAAAGTGACTTCTACTATAACCTCGGGCCGACCAACTTCTTACGAGTGGATTTGGTAGACGGAACCGAAAGAAGTTCGTTATATATATATATATATATATTATATATATATATATATATATATATATATATATATATAGATGCATACGTGTGTGTGTGGTATGTGAGTCTGATTGTTTGTGTATGTGTGTTTTTGTCTTTGCGACTATGTTTGTTACCCATTCATATCTTGACAGCAGGTTTTTTACGCCTCCTACTTAACATTGCGTTTCGGCAAAAACGGCCAATAAAATAAGTACTTGGCTTACAAAGAATAAGCTCTGATGTCAATTTATTGGGCTTAAAGGCTTTTGATATGGTGCTCCAGCTTGGGCGCAGGCAAATGACTTCAACAAGTAAAAGAATTAAAGAAAAAGAATACACATTTATATATGTGTGTGCGTATGTGTGTGTGTATATATCTAAATGCGTATAAATATATATATATATATATGTATTTATATACCTATATATATATGTGTGTGTGTGTGTGAATGTTTCGCCTCGTACACATGTGCATGTATTCACACACACATGTAGACACACGCTCACATATACATTCATATATACATATATATATATATATATATATATATATATATACATATATATATATATATATATATATATATATATATATATATGTATATACATATATATTTATATATGTATATATATATACATATATATAGATATACAAACGTACATACATACACACATTCACATGCACACACACATATATTTGTGCGTGTTTGCGGATGTATATATATCCTCATGCATATTTACATAACCATACATGATTACATATGACACCGCGTAGGAATTCATTGTCCTAAAATCCTAGATTGCCGCCTATAAAGTGGTTTCTGGATGAGGTAGAATGCCAGTGGTTGTGTTTTGTGGGGGAGGTGGACAGTCGACTAATTGGACTTCAGCACCTCTGAGAAATGAAAGGCAAAGGGGAGTTCGACAGGAAAGGAACTCAGAACGCGAATAGATAAATCGATTTTTGTTACATTTCTTTTAAGATTTAAAATTTATTTATATACACACACACATATATATGATTTATTTTAACATCTCTCTCATCCTTCTATAACTATGCAACTTAATAGAATAACGTTGTTCCTGACGGTCATTTGTCGGAGAGCATTTGGTTCCAAGCAACCATAACGTTGTTACACGCACGTAAGAACTATTAGTTAAACATTTGTTGCACAGCGACCATTTCAACATTTGACTTGTAGGAATGGTGACTAGCTGGAAAATGGATTTGTTTTCCGGATATTAAAGAATTGCAGCCAATCATATACATCAAGGGAAAATACTGCAACTCTCGTTTTAAAAATATTTAGAGAATTATTACAACAGGTTATTTCATTCAGTATGTTTATCGGATAACAGCTGGAACGTGAGACAGAAAACTTATATGAGGAAATAGAATATTCAGATAAGTGGATAAAACATTTAATTTCTGACGATAATTTGGCGGTGAGCATTTGGTTCCAAGCAACCATAACATAGCGGATCGGCAAAAGTGACCAATAAAATAAGACATTCAAACATATGTGTGTGTATGTTTATCCTCCATTCACAGCTTGGCAGCATGGTTTTTTTCGCCCCACTTAACATAGCGGATCGGCAAAATTACCAATAGAATAACACATAGAAACATATAGACACACACACGCACATATATATAAATATATACGACGGGCTTCTTTAAGTTTCTGTCTTCCAAATCCAATCACAGGGCTTTACGCCTATATATATATATATATATATATATATATATATATATATATATATGTACATATATATATATATACACACACAAACGTACATAATTGCACACATTCACATACACAAACCCACACAGGTACACTTACACACACACATGTTTGTGTATGTATATATATCCTGATGCATCTTTATATAACCATACATAATTACATATGACACCGCGTAGCAATTCTTTGTCCTGAAATCCTAGATTGCCGCTCATATAATGTTGTCTCTGGCTTAGGATGAATGCCAGTGGTTTTGTTATTGTTGGGGGAAGTAGTCAGTCAACTAATTGGACTTCAGCACCTCTGAGAAATGAAAGGCAAAGGGGAGTTCGACTGGAAAGTAACTCAGAATGCGAAAAGCCGACAGAAACGCTGCAAAGTAATTTGTAAATTTTTGTACGGACATTGTGTACATGCATTGCCGACTATTTTGCTTGGATCTTCTTGTTTAATATTATCTTTTAAATTTAAGCTCTGTACTTTTTAACTGTACAACTTATTTTTTCATTTGAAAGTCCTGCGGGGATGGGAAGGTGGCGAAGCATTCAGATCTGAGGAGTTGGAAGCATGTTTTTAGTGGTATACAAGTGTCCTATGGGTTTTTGGTTGCATGTGTACTTAAGCAATTGAATTCAGGGAAAACCCTGCTCACCTAGAGACCGGAGACAATGCTATATAACTAAATGGATGGGAAGATGACCACTGGATGTCCTCTGATCATAGCTTTACTCAATCAGGAAATATTGGCTTGTGACGCAGATATGTTTATAATGTTTTCCATCAAACACCTGGAAATAGCTGCGAAATCACTTTCCAATCACACACTCTTATTTTAGATAATGGAGGACATGGTTGCTAATGTTGGAATAAAAAAAAAATTAGTAGGCTATAATTGGAATGACTTTGTGCAAAATTACGATCAGTCAGGGCAAAGAACAACGTGAACAACAACATCCTAAGTAAAACACACACAAAAAAAGAAACAAACAAAGATATGTACCTAAAATTGGCCTCGTTCTAAATATTCGAGGGTATGTTGTACTTGAGATAACCTATGTGCATGAAAGTTACAATATACTAAACACACATGCAGAGTAAACCACGTAGAATATCACTTCCATTCTTCTGCTAGTAGCAGAATAATTCAGTCCTAGATGTCATTTAAGAAATCAGTCAGGGCAAACAACAACGTCGACCACAACACCCTAAGTAAAGCACAAAAAAAATCATACAAACAAAGAAACGTACCTAAAATTGGCCTCGTTCTCAAACTTTGTATCACAACATCAAACAACGCAATTTTCTGCGTCAGACCTTCTATCATTACATGATACAACGCCATATCGTTAGCTGACAAGAGACATCTCTTAGAAGTAACGCTCAGATCTTTTTGGGGTTCCATGAAAATTCAGTGGGTGTTGCTTCAGGAAAACGCCTAGTAGATAAGAAGGATTTCTGGGATGCTGTCACGCCTACATATGTCATATACCATGTTTAATAATATAATTGGTGTCCAAGGCGTATGACCACGCTGTTAATGGTGCTCAATTCACGATAGCGAGATCTCGGTTTCAATTCTCGTAAAGGGACTTGTATTGCGTTCTTAAGCAAAACACCTCATCTCATATTACTTTGCGTCGTGTAGGAATGGTGAATTTCTGGAAAATGGATTTATTTTCCGGATATTAAAGTACAGCGAATCACATACATCGACAGAAAATACTGACACTGCCGTTAAAAAAAAACACATAACGGGTTATAACAAATGTGTACTTCGGTCAGTATTCTTATCCGATACAAGCCGCAAAATGAGACAATAAACTTTCATGAGGTAAGAGAATATTCAGATAAGTGGATAAACATTTTCTAATTTCTGTAAAAAATTATACTGAAGTCATATTTGAAACCGGCATTGTAATGTAATCAATTTTTGCTACTTTCCTGTAAATATTTAAAATTAATATTTTATCACACACATATCTACACTGGCGAAATTAAATTTAAGACCGATGATAATAGTCCTATTTCTAACAAAATATATTGTTACTAACACCATACAAATTATTTCTACCTTTTACACCTTATGGAGACTTTATTTCTCTTTCGAATGAGGCAGACAATAACTATTTTTATACAACTTGAAGAATGCATGAAAGTACTAGTTCAATCAGAGTGGATATTTGATATTCTATCGCTTCATTATGTTATCTTCTCTTATCATATATTATTATAAGATTGTAAATAAATCAGGAAAATCAAAGTTGGAATTTCTTTCAGGAATATATTCTTCTATACACAATCATACACACTTGTGTATAAGTGCATATATATATATATATAATATATATATATATATATATGTATTTGGATATTATTGCTTACAATAATATCAAGTGGCGAACATGCGTAAAAAAACCCATAAGGTAAAGCATCATTAATTAATGATTAAAGGTCCTACAAGCAGCACCAGCACACTAAAAATAGCAGCACGAAGGGAGAGAGAGAGAGAGAGAGAGAGAGAGAGAGAGAAAGACAGAAAGACAGCAGGAGAGAAAAAGAGATAGTAAAAGAAAGTGTGGAACAGGGAGAGAGGGAAAGAAAAAGAAAGAAAGGGAGAAAGAGAGAGAGATAATTCAAAAAATAATTAGACAGATAAACAAACAGAAACTTCTATAAATAGATTGACACACACACACACACACACACACACAAACACACACACATACATATATAAATGGTAAAAAAAATAACGCTTCCTTTCCTCAGTCAAGTCCCACAAGTCACGACCATCTCGGGTAGTTACACTTGGGAAGGTTCGATCCGGTTGCCCCCCACTAAAAGTCTCTCTCTCTCTCTCTCTCTAAATATATATATATATATACATATACATATATCATCTTTTATCCTTACATTTCCACGTGTATTTTATAATTTCCTTCTTTAACATATTTCTACTATGCTTATATATATATACATACACACCACACACACACACACACACACACACACACACACACACACACACATATATATATATATATATATATATCGATAGATAGATATATATATACACACACACATATATATGTGTGTTGTGTATATGAGTGTATTCATTCAAACAATTACTAAGATATGTAGCTGCACCAAGTGGGAAATTCCGTTTGTACAATTGTTCCGAGTATAAATTATTTGGCAAACAATCCACTTGACAAACAGTAGAAAAGTAGACATTTAATATAAGTTTTAATAAAGAATAAGCGGGATTAGAAGAAATAGGCGTAGCAGAGAGTCGCTGAGGAGATCATAGTATGTGAGACGAAAGAATTTAAATAAACTAATGATAATAATAATAATGATAATAATAATAATAATAATAATAATAATAATAATAATAATAATAAAGGACTGGATGTTAAAGGACTGGATGTTAAAACTTGTCTCAAAACATGAAAACAAGAAAGCATCATACTCAGTCACAAAACAGGCAAAGGAATATCAGTGAAATTCCGAATACAACCATTTCGGAATTAGAGATAGACATACAAGAAACAAGCACAGAAAAAGCTAGGCGCATGAAAACCCGTGCCAAATCTGCGGCCTTAGATATTCTGAATAATAAATGGCAAGAAAAACCTCTCTATGGCAAATACCCAAAGAGAGCGAATAATGCAGATATCGACAAAGCCCTGACCCATCAATGGCTAATGGCCTCTGGCTTAAAATCTGAAACAGAGGGGTTTATCATAGCAGCTCAAGATCAATGCCTACCAACAAGAAACTACCAGGCCAACATATTAAAGATCAGAAGCAGTCCAACGTGTCGTGTATGCAAGCAACAAAATGAAACCATGACCATGTGGTCTCCAAGTGCAGTCTTCTAGCGCCTACAGAGTATCTCAACAGGCACGATAGAGCTGCACAATATATTCACTGGGTAATCTGTAAAAACCTGGATTTGCCCCATGAAAAAAAACTGGTGGGAACACAAACCACCCCCAGTGCTTGAAAATGACCACATCTCACTCCTCTGGAACTTCACCATTCAAACTGACAGGAAGATAGATGCAAATAGGCCAGACATCATATTGAAAGACTTCAAACAAAGAACATGCCTCCTCATTGATATGACTGTCCCAATCGATATAAACGTATCTGTCAGGACCTACCAAAAACTGAGCAAATATAAAGATCTTGAAATAGAAATCAGCAAAATGGGAAGCTGAAGACTAAAACAATACCTGTTGTCATAGGTGCCCTGGGAATGATAGCAAAAGGGGCTGATAGCTACCTAACTCAGATACCAGGAAACCCAAAAATGGCAGAAGTTCAAAAGATAGTGCTCAAGGGAACTGCTCATATCCTACGCAAAATACTCTCTATGTAACCTCAAGGTTTAAAACAACCATAATTTTCGGTTTAAAAAAAAAAAAAAAAAACTTTTTTTTTTATTTTTTTAGACATTCATTAGTACAACATCCCCACCCCCCAAATATATGGCACACTAGGCATAACAACAACATGAACTTCCAACCCTGTTGTCTCTTGAGGTCTCTGGGTGAGACTTGGAGCCAACTTGTACAAATATAAAGCAAAAGTCAAACATAGAATAATAATAATAATAATAACAACAATAATAATAGTCGTTCCACTTTATAAGCACAAAGCCTGACATATTCTTGGATAGGGGGAGTTAGTCGATTACATAGCCCCTAGTACTCAACTGGTATTTAATTTATAGACCTCGAAATAATGAAATGTGAAGTTGACCTCGGGGGATTTGAACTCAGAAACTAATGATGGATGAAATACTACTAAGCATTTTGCCCGGAGTGCTAACGGTTCTGCCAGCTCAGTACCTCAAATAATATAATAATAATAATAATATAATAATAATAATATAATAATAATAATAATAATAATAATAATAATAATAATAATAATAATAATAATCCTGTCTACTGGAAGCACAAGGACAAGTCTATTACATCGATCCCAGTATGTAACTGGTACTTAATTTATCGTCCCCGAAAGGATGAAAGGCAAAGTCGATCTAAGCGGAATTTGAATTCAGAACGTAGTGAGCGACGAAATACTTATTTCTTTACTACCTATAAGAGAGGACAAACAAGGACAGACATACGCATTAAGTCGATTATATCGCCCCCAGTGCGTAACTGGTACTTATTTAATCGACTCCGAAAGAATGAAAGGCAATGTCGACCTCGACGGAATTTGAACTCAGAACGTAACCGCAGACGAAATACTTCTAAGCGTTTCGCCCGGCGTACCAACGACAACAACAACAACAACAATAAAAAACAAAAACAACAACAATAACAACAACAACAACAACAACATTAATAATAATATTAATAATAATAATAAAGTGAAGATCAAATATATATTGCGCGAGTTTCATTGGCAACAGACGACCATCTCCAAATAGAAGAATTTCTGTTTTAACACCCAATTTCAAAAATGCATGAACGTAATAATATTAAATTTTAAGTAGAAATATTCCGCCGAGGTTGTCTTTGCCTTTTATCCTTTCGGGGTCGATGAAATCAATATCAGTTAAGTACTGGGGTCGATGTAATCAACTTACTCCCTCCCCCGAAATTGCTGGTGTTGTGCCAAAATTTGAAGTAAATGTGTAGGAGAAATAAAACAAAACACAACATTACTCACTAATGGACACCATGTTAATGGTTTTAACAAATTATAAAGTGAACGGCTTGGAGAGTGTTTCATCTTTATGCGTGTTTCCTTGGATTGAATCTGTGTAGGGGGGCATGTTTAGGCGCGGCTGTGTGGTAAGACGCTTGCTTCCAAATCTGATTTCGGGTTCAGTTCCACTGCGTGGCACACTACGCACATGTCTTCTACTGTAGCCATTGGCCTCTCAAAATCTTCATGAGTGGATTTGGTATATGGAAACGGAAAGAAGCCCATCGTGACTATTCTTTTACTTGTTTCAGTCATTTGACTGCGGCCATGTTGGAGCTCCGCCTTTAGTTGAACAAATCGACCCTAGGACTTAACGTTTGTAAGCCTAGTACTTATTCTATCAGTTTCTTTTCCAGAACTGCTAGGTTAAAGGGACGTAAGCACACCAACATGGGTTGTCAAGGGATAGTGGGGGGACAAATATAGACACACACATACGACGGGCTTATTTGAGTTTCCATCTATGAAATTCACTTTGGTCGGCCCTTGGCTATAGTAGAAGACTCTCAGCCAAGGTGTCTCGCAACGGGACTGAACACGGAACCATGTGTTTCATACTCTACGCCACTCCTATTCCTATATATGTCTGTCTTTTTGTATCAGTGTGTGTGTGTTTCATTGTGTCCGTGTTTGTCCCACCGCTTGATGACATGTGTTGGTGTGTTTACGCTCCGGTAACCTAGCGGTTCACCACTATACTCCAATAAAATAAGTACCAGGCTTAAAAAATTAAGTACAGAGGTCAATTAGTTTGACTCAAAACTTCTCAAACCAGTGGCATCTTTATATGTACACATAATCCTTTCTGAGCCATGTTCGTTAAAGGAATTGTTCGTTACACGAGAAATTAAAATACATACAAATAGAAGAAAGCCGTTCATGCCACTCCCCAAAGCCACATGTAAGTATATATTATACCTTTGCGTTGATACAAAAGAATATCATGTAAAAGGTCGTATGTAGTGTGACTGCTCAGTTTGGTTTACCACTAAAACACGGGCTGAAACAGAAAAATGTGGTGCAGAAATTGCGTATCAAAGGTGATATGAAGTGGTTGATCATTGAGCGGAGGGACATAAATTATAACAGATAACGATCAAGAAAAACATTTAGCGTTATTCAAGAATATTCATTTTATAATTTATAATATAAGTATTGGCGCAGGAGTAGCTGTTTAGTAAGTAGCGTGCTTACCAACCACATGGTTCGGGGTTCAGTCCCACTGCGTGGCACCTTGGGAAAATGCGTTCTACTATAACCTCGGGCCGACCAAAGCCATGTTAGTGGATCTGGAACGCGGAAACTGAAAGAAGCCCATCATGTGTGTGTGTGTGTGTGTGTGTGTGTGTGTGTGTGTGTGTCTGAGTTTTTGTGTCTGTGTTTGTCCCCCACCATCGCTTGGCAACCGATGTTGGTGAGTTTACGTCCATGTAATTTAGTGGTACAACAAAGGATACTCATAAATAAGTACAAGTCTTATAAATAATAAGTTCGGTGAAAAAGGCATTGCTCCAGCATGTCCGCAGTGAAATGGCTGAAACAAATAAAAGAACTGTGCAGAGTGGTTACAAATATGCACAAAGTCTCTTATAGCTGTTTCTAGAATAGCTAAGCATGTTATTGAGTAAAGAATTCCATCTGAGCAAATCATTCCGTTATTGGAGAAAGACGAAGAAAATGTAGAAATGCATAATATCCTTTATCGAGGATATTATTCGTCACCAGTCTTTTGGGAAACCGTGGAGATCTCAGATAAATGTGTCAGGTATATTCGTGATCGAAGAGTTAGTAAAGTTTCTAGGAAAGTCCCTGGCAAAGGATAATGGAAGTTAACAGTTGCATCTTTGAATAGAAAATTAATCAGATTTGGAAGGACTTGGAAGAGTCTATTATTTGGCGAATGAGAAATATATGAGAGTATATAGAGATTAGTCTATATAGTGAGGGGGTGTTTGACTTGAGGGTTAAGGGGATGAATATATACACACACATCCATACAGAGAGAGAGACATATATATATATATACACACGCACTAACATATGCACAGAGAGAGGGAGAGACGCACATATATGCAGTGGCATATTCCCATTGATATACACACAGTCAGATACACACAATTACGCGGCCATATATACACATGCATACGTATGAGTTTTGAGATGTACAGAAATTGTCTGTTTGTACACAGACACAGACACAGATTCTCGCATAGTCATCGCATATAAGTATAGAGAGTTAAATTAAATTAAGTGAGTAGAGAATAGAGAGAGAGGTTAAATTGAGAGGAGGGGATTGTTTAGTAATTAAGGACGAGAAAAAGCAGATGTATAAACGCCAGTCGCCTCATTGTATATTTGACTATCAATGTGGGCCAGACTGATTAAATCGCCAAACAGGAAATACCTAGGACCGGATGGGGTACAAGGATATTGGCTTAAAATTTACCCAGCACTACACAGAAGAATAGCTAAGCAAATATATAAAATGATCAACAAAGGGGAACATAACCCAAAGAGGCTGACCACAAGTAAAAGAATTATTTGCCAAAAGATTCCCAACAAAGCAATGCAGTGGATAATCACCGGCCTATCACCTGTCTGCCCAACATGTGGAAGCTGATGGCAGGAATAATATCTAATTAGGTGTATGATTTCCTGGAAATAAATTACAAAGTACCAGTGGAACAGAAAGGGTACAGAAAGAAAAGCCAAGGGACAGTTACAGACTAATATTGTTTCAGAAAGGAAAATGAAAAGGGAGACAGTTTTTGTAAGCAACTGCACACGATCAGGCATTCATAACTAACTACATAAAAGCCAAAATAGACAAAAGCCAGGCAAATTCCCAATGTAGAGACTTTTAACATGAATTCACACAGAAAACATTTAGAAGCAGCTTGACAACCAGAATTTGCTACCAGAAGAACTGAAATGTTTGCAGAAAGAAGGCTAGAGGAACGCACGATCTATTACACACAGACGAAGCAGTTCTAAAATCGAGAATGGAAACTTCAACAGTATTAAATGCATATGGCATGATTCAACACTCACGGATAAGTGAATGTTTGAGTATATTCAGTATTGCAGACAACACAAGAGACTTAATTAGTTACAGCAATAGTGCAAAGAACTGGAAAGTATATCTCTACTCAGGTGACACTGTCTTAGGAAAAGTTAATATCAGGTGAGGAATTCTCCAGGGAGACTCGTTATCTCCATTAATATTTGTGTTATGCTTAACTGTCGTCAATTTAGTACTAAGACAGGCAAAGGCAGGGTATCAGTTTAGAGATGTTAAAGGGAATATTAATCATTTGCTCAAGATGGACGATTTGAAGCTTTTTGGTTCCTTAATACGAATTGTAAGACTCTTCAGCAAAGATATGGGCATGGAATTTGGCATAGATATGTGCGCAACATAAGTCATAAAAAGGGGACAGGTAGTCAGCAGTGAAGGCCAGATAGCAAGAGAGTAAAATCGCTGAAGGCAGAGAATCACAAGTGCTTTGGTGTATTAGAATCTGAGAGTGTACTAACAATGGAAATAAAAACAAAAATAGATAAGGAGTACATCGGAAGGGTGAAGAAGCTAATGAAGGGAAAGCTAAGTGTTCTAAATCTAGTAAAGGTTGTAAAATCTTTGAGAAGTATGGTTACTTCGGTTTTTAGCAGAATTTGTTGATTTGGAAAACAGAAGAACAAGGAAGGAATTCAACATGAATGGAGGACTTCAGCCTCGATTAGGAAGAGCAAGTTTGCACTTACTAAGAATAACGAAGGTGGAAGAGGTTTAATATAAACAGAAGGTAGCGTAGAGTTAGCCAGATTTGATATATATAATAGTGAATAAAAATTATGAGTTGCTAGATTTATAGTAGGAGAAAGGAAAGGAAAAATCCAGATGAAATTAAAACCAGAAAAATTAAGGAAGATTATCTAACTGACAAGAGAATGTTTTTGCATGGTAGATTCCCAAAGATAGTTGCAGGAAAGAGTAATATTGAGACATGGTTATGTTTGCTGAAAAAAAGCTGAAAAGGGAGACAGAGTTCCTAAGCAACATCTTGATAGTAAGGTCGGACTTCAACATAAACACATAAGAAAAAGATTACACATTTATATATCTAAATGCGTATGAATATACATATATATATGTATTTATATACCATATATATGTGTGTGTGTGTGTGAATGTTTCGCCTTGTACACATGTGCATGTATTCACACACATGTAGACACACGCTCACTTATACATTCACATATATATACACACACATATATATATATATATATGAATATATATATAAGTATATATATATATATATTTGTTTATTGCCCACAAGGGGCTAAACATAGAGGGGACAAACAAGGACACACAAAGGGATTAAGTCGATTACATCGACACCCCCCCACTGTGAAACTGGTAATTTATTTATCGAACACGAAAGGATGAAAGGTAAAGTCGACCACGGCGGAATTTGAACTCAGAACGTAACGACAGACGTTATATATATACATAAATATATATATACAAACGTACATACATATACACACTCATATTCACACACACTCATATTCACACACACTCATACACACAGACATATTTGTGCGTGTTTGTGTATGTGTATATATCCTCATGCATCTTTATATAACCATACATGATTACATATGACACCGCGTAGCAATTCATCGTCCTAAATTCCTAGATTGCCGCCTCTAAAGTAGTTTCTGGCTTAAGTACAAGACCAGTGGTTGAGTTTTTTGGGGGAGGTGGACAGTCGACTAATTGGACTTCAGCACCTCTGAGAAATGAAAGGCAAAAGGCAGTTCGACAGGAAAGGAACTCAGAAAGCGAATAGATAAATCAATTTTTGTTACTTTTCTTTTAAGATTTAACATTTATATATACACACACACATCTATATGATTTATTTTTCAACCTCTCTCATCTTTCTATATCTATGCAACTTAATAGAATAACGTTGTTCCTGACGGTCATTTGTCGGTAAGCATTTGGTTCCAAGCAACCATAACGTTGTTACACGCACGTAAGAACTATTAGTTAAGCATTTGTTTGTCCTGTTCATCCTATATATAGACTTCTACATAAACACACATGCATAGGTGTGTCTATGTGGTAAGAAACTTGCTCCGCAAGCACATAGATTCAGGTTCGTTTCACTGCATGGCAACCTGGGAAAGTGTCTTCTACTATAGCCTCGGGCCGAGCAAAGACTTGTGAGTGGGTATTCTAGACGGACCCGAAGGAAGTCCGTTTTATATATATATATATATATATATATATGTGTGTGAGTGCATGTGTGTGTATGAGTGTGTGTGAGTGTGTGTGTGTGTGTGGCGTGTGTGTGTGTGAGTGTGTGTGTGTGTGTTTGCCTGTGTGTGTATATGCCTGTGTGACTATGTTTGTTACCCGTTAATTGTTTGACAGCAGTTCTTTTATTCCCTCCTTACCATAGCTGTTGGGCAAAGGCGATCAATAAAATAAGTACCAGGTTCACAAAAATAAGCCCAGTGGTAAATTTCTTCGGCTCTTCGGCTTAAAGGCTTTTGAGGAGGCACTCCAGCAAGGCCGCTGTCAAATGACTTAAACAAGTGAAAGAATTAAAGAAAAGAATACACTGTTTATATGTGTGTGTAGATCTCTGAATGAGTATGAATATTTATATATATATATATATATATTATATAAAAGGGCTTAGTAAAATAAATTACTTTGCCGCATACTGAACTCATTAGAAATAGCAGCTAAAAAAACTTTTTAAAACTATTTCTAATCCTTAAAGAAAATCTCTCTCATATATAGTGTTTGCTTAATTCAACTCACAAAAGTTTGGGGTAAGGACATCGAAAAATCAAATGCTAAGGTTATTCGAGAACGTACGTTTCAAGATTAGTCAAAACAACATTTCTATCATCGGCTCAGAAACTCCTTGGTTTGGATTTGGAAACACTGAAAATAAGAACATACCCTTTCGAAGATCTGCTCCCAACTAACAGTGCCAACAAATTCAAAATAAGCAAGCGAAGAATCTCTGTTCTCCCCTTTCCACCAGCGTGGGTTAAAATCATCAAACACTATGCTTATTTCGGTAAAATCCGAAAATTTATTTTACTAAGCCCTTTTATATAATGTAATAATTTGAATTCGCCTTGAATGGTCCCTTTGCATACTGAACACTTGGTGAAATTGATTAATAATTAATTAATTTTGCCCTCACTTGTTGAAATTATATATATATATATATATATATATATTTATATATATATAGATATACATATATGTGTGAGTGTGTGTGCGTGCGTGTGTATGTTGAACCCCGTACACTTGTGCATGTACTCACACACACACAAACATGCACATAGACACCCATATATACATTAATATATATATATATATATATATAAACTTAGATACGCAGGGTACGTATGGCCCGTGGTCCCAATCTGGGATGAACCTTGAAGCTAATGTTAAGGTCGTTTGGGCAAAGTTGGCGGTATATTCTCCACATCGTACAAATGATGTACTGCTCACGGCGACGCTGGAGAGAGTAAAGGTTCAAGGCTTTAAGGCGACCCCAATAATCGAGAGCAGCCATGCCTTCAATTCGTTTAGTGAGTGCCCTCTGGGGTGACTCAATCCTGGAGATGTTTTGTCTTGTATGGGGAGACCACAGTGGGCAGCAATATTCGAGGTGTGGCCGTTCAAAGGAGGAGAAAAGTGGTATGATGACACCTTGTTCTCTGGACCGGAAAGTTCTTAAGATCCAGGAACTCATCCTACGAGCTATATCGACCTTCTTGTTGATGTGTGCACTCCAACTGAGATCGTCATCAACAATTACACCCAGGTCTCTGATATTGTTAGAGGCTGTGAGCGGTTCCCCTGAAGGAAGAGAGTATGGCTGTTTTAGTGAGGAATTTCTTCCAAAATGCATCCGCTCAAATTTCCCTCATTCAGTTTCATTTTGTTTCTGTCTGCCCATTGACTTACAGCATATAGATCAGACTGGAGTTGAGTTCGGTCTGCTTCTTCATTGACGATTTGCTGGAGCTTAGTGTCATCAGCAAATATTTTTAATTTGTAGTAATGTACGACACTGGAAAGGTCGTTTATGTAAATTATGAAGAGTAGCGGACCCAAGACAGCTCCCTGGGGGACACCGCTGGTGACTTTTGATGGGCTTGAGTGGACTCCATCAACTACAACATGTTGTGTTCTATTCGCCAGGAAATACTTAATCCAGTGTAGAACTTTTCCACGGATTCCAACATTTGCCAATTTTGAGAGTAGGAAATTATGGTCTACCCTGTCGAACGCTTTACTGAAATCAAGATATATGACGTCAGAATTCTAACCTGTTCCCAAGGCTTTGAGTACATCTTCAATGTGGTGTAAGAGCTGTGATAGACAGTCCCTGCCACAGCGAAAGCCATGCTGATTTGCATTAGGAGTTTGTGGGTCTCAAGGAAATCAGCTATCCTTGATCTTAACACTCTTTCAAACAATTTAATGATGTGGGAGGTGAGTGAGATTGGGCGATAGTTGACTGCGAGGGATTTGTTTCCCTGTTTGAAAACCGGGATGACCGACTGGGATAGAAACTGTTTCGGTATATAACCTGCGTCTAACGAATTTCTCCAGAGGTTGGTCAGAGGGACTGCAAGTTGGTGTCTAAATTCCTTCAGGAGACTAGCGGGGAATCTATCAGGGCCTACAGCAGAGTAGTATTTGACCTCATTTATTGCAGCTACGATGTCAGTGGCAGTGAAGGTTATGTCTGAGATTTTATGTTGGGAGTCAACTTCGTTCGCTTCTCTTACGTCAATATCAGTGGGAACACTAAAGACAGAGCAGTATTGTTTCTACAGTATTTCTGCCATTTCTTTAGCATCGCGTTGGGGAATGCCGTTATCATCAATCAATGGCCCAATGGGTGAGACAGTGGTTCTATGCTTATTTGCATAAGAATAGAAGACTTTTGGGTTCTGTTTGATGTTTTTGATTACCCACTGTTCCTCCACAGCTCTTTGATTTTCAATAGAGGTTTTCATGTCGGTCTGCAGATGAAGTTTTTCCAGCTCTAGCCTTTTCATTGTTGTTGAATGTGGATGTTGTGTGTGGGAATATTTTAATTGGTTGATTTTTTTGTTGAGTCTTTTGATGCGCCTGATGAGTGCTTTTTTCTTTTTAGGGAGCCGGTTTCTGTTTGTGTTAGTAGATTTCTTGGGAGCGTATTTAGAGCATGTATAGGTGACAATGTTTTCAAAGTGCTGCTATGCGGTCTCAATATGGGTGGAACTGAGAGTAAAAGACCAGTCGATGAAAGACAGATCCTTTCTGATTGCTCCCCAGTCCGCTTTGTGGAAGTTTATGTTGTCAAATGGGTGCCATGGAGTGGGATTGGCTGGTTTGGTTTTTATATGTCGGGAATTAAAATTGCAGAGTACCATGTCGTGGTCTGAGAGGAGAGTTTTTTTCAACTGAAGTACTGTGAACGAAGCTAGATTGATTGGTCAATACCAGATCCAAGATCGTTTTATTCTGCCTCGTTGGTTCGAGCACTAGCTGAGTCAGGAGGTATTCATCCATCAGATTAAAGAGCAGTTCTGCTGCTGCTCTATCTGATGTAGAGAACTTACCTAACTTCAGATTATTTGTGGACCAGTTCAAATGTGGGAGGTTAAAATCACCCATCACTATTACGTTTCCGGACTAGTACTTCCGAAGGAAGGGCTTGACTTTGCTAAGGCACTCTTCAAAGCACTTTAGAGGTGCTTTGGGAGGACTGTAAAGACCAACAATGATTATGTCCTTGGCCTTGCTGAATAGTGATACCGATTCACAGTAGCCATTGGAAAATATGTCCTTGGCATCAAGTGAAAAGGAGTCATGGATAAAGATGGCTGTCCCTCCCTTATTTCGGTCTGTGTGATCCGCACGAACAATGGTGAAATCTTTTATTTTCACCTCGGCGTCCATATGGGTGTTGTTCAGGTGCGTCTCGGTAAGGATAAAGAAAGGGAAGCAATGTGCTGTTTCGGCAAGCCAACTCTCTATATATGGGATCTTCCATTTTTGGGCAATAATTGATGGGTTGATGCCCTTACATTTAACAGGAATGTCGGGTAAGGAAGTTTGATGTTTGCATTGTTCTAAGTTATGTATATATGTATATGTATATTTATATATATATATATATATATAATATTATATATATATATATATATATATATATATAATATACACAAAAGTACTCACACAATCTAAACTGTTGTGTGCATATGGAATAATATGAAATTGGTATGCGGATGCTCACATGAACAACGTAGAGAATTGGTACCGTCTTTACACTCTAGTACCTGCATCTGCTGTGTGAGTCCTGCGGCAAGTTACGCTGGGTGGACTGGACGCTCCTAAATATTCGAGGGTATGTTGTACTTGAGATAACCCATGTACATGAAAGTTACAATAAGCTAAACACACATGGAGAGTAAACCACGTAGAATATCACTTTCATTCTTTTGCTAGTAGCAGAATAATTCAGTCCTAGATGTCATTTAACAAACTGATGCTTCGTCTTAATAGAAAGGTCGGACTTATATTTCGGAGATATCTATGAAAATTAACATCCACATCATGTAATGTATTACAATAATTATTGCAGATATACGTTTCAGGACTAATGAATGTCCATTACTTGAACATTTGCGCTATCAGCTCTATCGTAAGCATTTGATACAATGATATTCCATTGTCTCACACCCTACCGACTTAACCACGGAAAGGATACAACACACATTGCGATATATGTAAATCGACGGGATGATCATGACCGAAACGCCTCTGCTCATAGTCTTCTCATCAGCGAACAACAAGAATACTTTACGACCAACTGAAATATATTCTGGGAAAAGAGGAAAATTCGTCTGGTTTGCATTTTAGTAACTAGAGAGATGAGTCGTGTATTTGATCAGATATCTCCATCCCAATAATCAATAAAAACAATGGCGTTTGTTTCAGAAAAGCGTCAAGTAGATAAGAATATTCTCTGCGTGTTGTCAGGACATATGAAAAATACCATTTTGGTAATATATTAGAAGTCGAGGACACATGAAATCGTGATTAAGGTCGTGATTTCAGATCCTGGGACGAGTGCTCTTTTGTGCGCAGAACGATTCATCTTATGTTGTACAGCGACCATTTCAACACTTGACTTATAGGAATGGTGACTAGCTGGAAAATGGATTTATTTTCCGGATATTAAAGAATTTCAACCAATCACGTACATCAAGGGAAAATACTGCCACTCTCGTTTTTAAAAATTAGAGAATTATTACAACAGGGTATTTCATTCGGATAGCAGCTGGAACGTGAGACAAAAAACTTATATGAGGTAATAAAATATTCAGATAAGTGGATAAAACATTTAATTTCTGTAAAAAATACAAACTGAAGTCATATTTGGAGCCGGCGATATAGAGGTAAATAAATTTTTGTTACTTTTCTTTTAAAATTTATCATTTATATACACACACACATATACGTATATGATTTATTTTCCCCTTTCTATCTGTCTATAAGTATGCAACTTAATACAATAACGACCTTACTACACACACACGTATATATGATTTATTTTTCCCTCTCCCTCTATCTTTCTATAACTATGCAACTTAATACAATAACTTTGTTCCTGACCAGTCTTTTGTCGGTGAGCATTTGGTTCCAAGCAACCATAACGTTGTTATACGCACGTCAGAATTACTGTTGAAATATTTATTTGTCCTGTTCATCGTATATATAGACTTATACATAAACACATATGCATAGGCGTGGCTATGTGGTAAGAAACATGGTTCGTAAGCAGATAGTTCCAGGTTCAGTTTCACTGCATGGCAATTTGGGAAAGTGTCTTCTACTATAGCCTCGGGCCATCCAAAGTTTTACGAGTGGATTTGGTAGACGGAAACCGAAAGAAGTTCGTTATATATATATATTGATGCATATATGTGTTTGTGTGTATATGTGTGAGTTTGTTTGTTTGTGTATGTGTGTTTCTGTCTTTGCGACTATGTTTGTTACCCATTCATATCTTGACAGCAGGTTTTTAACGACCCCTTTTTATCATCGCGGTTCGGCAAAAGCGGTCAATAAAATAAGTACTTGGCTTACAAGGAATAAGCGCTGATTTAAAGGCTTTTGGTATGGTGCTCCAGCATGGCCGCGGCCAAATGACTTCAACAACTAAAAGAATTAAAGAAAAAGAATACACATTTATATATGTGTGTGCGTATGTGTTTGTGTATAAATCTAAATACCTATGAATATATATAAATATGTATTTATATACCTACATATATATATGTGTGTGTGTGTGTGTGTGTTTGAATGTTTTGCCTCGTACACATGTACATGTATTCACACACATGTAGACACACGCTCACACACACACGCACATATATATATATTTATATATATTCATATATAAACGTACGTACATACACACATTCACAAGCACACACACTCATACATACACGTATATTTGTGCATGTTTGTGTATGTATATATATCCTCATGCATCTTTATATAACCATACATGATTACATATGACACCGCGTAGCAATTCTTTGTCCTAAATTCCTAGATTGACGCCTATAAAGTTATTTCTGGATTAGGAAGAATGCCAGTGGTTGTGTTTTGTGGGGGAGGTGGACAGTCGACTAATTGGACTTCAGCACCTCTGAGAAATGAAAGGCAAAGGGGAGTTCGACAGGAAAGGACCTCAGAACGCGGATAGATAAATCAATTTTGGTTGCTTTTCTTTTAAGATTTAACATTTATATATACACACACACATCTATATGATTTATTTTTCAACCTCTCTCATCTTTCTATATCTATGCAACTTAATAGAATAACGTTGTTCCTGACGGTCATTTGTCGGTAAGCATTTGGTTCCAAGCATCCATAACGTTGTTACACGCACGTAAGAACTATTAGTTAAACATTTGTTTGTCCTGTTCATCCTATTTATAGACTTATACATAAACACACATGCATAGGCGTAGCTACGTGGTAAGAAACTTGCTCCGCAAGCACATATGTCCAGGTTTAGTTTCACTGCATGGCAACCTGGGAAAGTGTCTTCTACTATAACCTCGGGCCGAGCAAAGACTTGTGAGTGGGTATTGTAGACGAACCCGAAGGAAGTCGGTTATATATATATATACATATGTGTGTGAGTGTGTCTGTGAGTGTGTGTGTGGTGCGTGTGTTTGTGTGTGTATGTGTGTGTGTGTGTGAATGTGTGTGTGTGTGTGCGTTGGCCTGTGTGTGTCTGTGTGACTGTTTGTTACGCGTTCATAGTTTGGCAGCAGTTCTTTTACGCCTGCCTTAACATAGCTGTTCGGCAAAGGCGATCAATAAAATAAGTACCAGGTTCACAAAAATAAGCCCAGTGGTAAATTTCTTCGGCTCTTCGGCTTAAAGGCTTTTGAGGTGGCACTCCAGCAAGGCCGCAGTCAAATGACTTAAACAAGTGAAAGAATTAAAGAAAAGAATACACTTTTCATATGTGTGTGTAGATCTCTGAATGAGTACGAAATATATATATATATATATACACATACATACATATATATGTGAGCGTGAGCGTGTGTGTGTGTGTGTTATGTGCGTTTGTGAGTGTGTCTGTGTGTGTATGTACTCATACACATGCACACAGACGCCCACATATACATTAATATATATATATATATATATATATATATACATATATATATATATATATATATTAATATATGAATATATATATATATACATATATATATATGTATATATATATATATGTATATATATTTATATATATATATATATACACACAAAAGTCCTCAAACAATCTAAAGTGTTGTGTGTATATGGAATAGTAATAAATTGGTATGGCGGATGCTCACGTGAACAACTTAGGGAATTAGTACCGTCTTTACCCTCTAGTTCCTGCATCTGGTGTGTGAGACCTGCGGAAAGTTACACAGGGTGAACCGGACGCCCCTAAATATTCGAGGGTATGTTGTACTTGAGATAACCCATGTACATGAAAGTTACAATATGCTAAACACACATGGAGAGTAAACTACGTAGAATATCACTTTCATTCTTCTGCTAGTAGCAGAATAATTCCCTCCTAGATATCATTTAATAAATTTATGCTTCATCTTGACAGTAAGGTTGAACTTATATTTCAGATATCGCCATCCCGATAATCGATAAAAACAATGGCGTTTGTTTTAGAAAAGCGTCAAGTAGATAAGAATATTCTCTGCGTGTTGCCAGGACATATGAAAAATAAAGTCGAAGACACATGAAATCGACACATGAAATATATATATATATACATATGTGTGTGAGTGTGTCTGTGAGTGTGTGTGTGGTGCGTGTGTTTGTGTGTGTATGTGTGTGTGTGTGTGAATGTGTGTGTGTGTGTGCGTTGGCCTGTGTGTGTCTGTGTGACTATGTTTGTTACGCGTTCATAATTTGACAGCAGGTCTTTTACGCGCACCTTAACATAGCTGTTCGGCAAAAGCGATCAATAAAATAAGTACCAGGCTTACAAAAAATAAGCCCAGTGGTAAATTTCTTCGGCTCTTCGGACTAAGTCTTTTCAGGTGGCACTCCAGCAAGGCCGCAGTCAAATGACTTAAACAAGTGAAAGAATTACAGAAAAGAATACACTTTTCACATGTGTGTGTAGATCTCTGAATGCGTATGAATATTTATATATATATATATATATATATATAATATATATATATATATATATATTTTATATATTTTTTATGTATTTTTATATAACTTTTATGACGAAAATGCGAGCGATGTATAAGTACGCAGGCAAGCAGAGTTATAACAGAGTAATTTCCCTTTATTTTTAACGGTATTTTTCATAACGTTTTCAAATAGCCAGATAACCGAAGAGATGGTGGTGTTGGATTTCCACTTCGGCATCTGAAACTCAGAGTTTTATCTTGACTACGAGTAATGTAACATATTGTATATATATATATATATATATATATATATATACACATACATATATGTCTGAGAGTGTGCGTGTGTGTGGTGTATGTGGGTGTGTCTGTGTGTGTTTGATGAACCCCGTAAACTTGTGCATGTACTCACGCTCACACACATGCACATAGCCGCCTACGTATACATTAATATATATATATTATATATATATATATAATATATATATATATATATATATATATATATATTTATACACAAACGTACTCACACAATCTAAACTGTTGTGTGTATATGAATAATAATAAATTGGCATGCGGATGCTGCCGTGAACAACTTAGGGAATTAGTACCGTCTTTACCCTCTAGTTCCTGTATCTGCTGTGTGAGTCCTGCGGCAAGTTACACAAGGTGAACCGGACGCCGCTAAACATTTTAGGGTATGTTGTACTTGAGATAACCCATGTACGTGAAGGTTACAATATGCTAAACACACATGGAGAGTAAGCCACGTAGAATATCACTTTCATTCTTCTGCTAGTAGCAGAATAATTCAGTCCTAGATGTCATTTAATAAATTGATGGTTATCTTGATAGAAAGGTCGGACTTATATTTCGGAGATATCTATGAAAATTAACATCCACATCATGTGATGTATTACAATAATGATTGTAGATGTAGGTTTCAGGACTAATGAATGTCCATTACTTGAACATTTGCGCTATCAGCCCAATCGTAAGCATTTGAGACAATGATATTCCATTGCCTCACACCCTACCGACTTAACCACGGAAAGAACACTACACACATTGCGATGTATGTAAATTGACGGGACGATCATGACCGAAACGCCTCTGATCATAGTCTTCTCATCAGTGAACAACAAGCATTCTTTACATACAACTGAAATATATTCTGCGAATCGAGGAAAATTCGTCGGGTTTGCATTTTAGTAACTCGAGAGAAGAGGTCGTTTCTTTGGGCAGATATCGCCATCCCAATAATCGATAAAAACAATGGCGTTTGTTTTAGAAAAGCGTCAAGTAGATAAGAATATTCTCTAGGTGTTGCCAGGACATATGAAAAATACCATTTTGGGAATATAATGGAAGTCGAGGACACATGAAATCGTGATTAAGGGTGCTACACACAATAACAAGGTCGTGATTTCAGATCCTGCAACGAGAGGTGTTTTGTGCGTAGAACAATTCATCTCATGTTGCACAGCGACCATTTCAACACTTGACTTATAGGAATGGTGACTAGCTGGAAAATGGATTCATCTTCCGGATATTAAAGAATTGCAGCCAATCACGTACATCAAGGGGAAAATACTGCCACTCTCGTTTAAAAAAAATTGAGAATTATTACAACAGGGTATTTCATTCCGATAGCAGCTGGAACGTGAGACAAAAAACTTATATGAGGCAATAAAATATTCAGATAAGTGGATAAAACATTTAATTTCTGTAAAAAATACAAACTGAAGTTATATTCGGAGCCGGCGTTATAGAGGTAAATCAATTTTTGTTACTTTTCTTTTAAGATTTAAAATTTATACACACACGCACATATATATGATTTATTTTTCCCTGTCTCTCTATCTTTATATAACTATGCAACTTAATACAATAAGGTCGTTCCTGACGATCGTTTGTAGGTGAGCATTTGGTTGCAAGCAGCCATAACATAAGAACTATTATTTAAATATTTGTTTGTCCTGTTCATCCTATATATAGACTTATACATAAACACACATGCATAGGCGTGGCTATGTGGTAAGGAACTTGCTCCGCAATCACATAGATCCATGTTCAGTTTCCATTGCATGTTATTTGGAAAATTGCCTCCTACTATAGTCTCGGGACGACCAAATCCTTGTGAATGGATTTGGTAAACGGAAACCGAAATTTTATGGGTTCTGTTGTTTTTGGGTAATCCTGTATATGTTGAGCTAAAGCGTGAAAGCCGAGCTGAAGCGATTTTCTTCAAAGAATTGAATCTTTTAGGCAACGTCTTCCAGCGATTGAAGATGGCAACTGACTTCTCTAAGCTGCTTCTTTCAAGAGATTTTCGTAATTCCATAATTTTTCCCCCTTAATTCTGAAGTGGTTAATTCAAGTATTTCCACTTCAAAACTATCCTGTATATTTGTTGTTGAGCCAAAAAGTGATAGACGAAATGGGTTCGTTCTCAAATCCCTGAAAGTCGGGTTTCATGAGAAACGAAAATATAGGAGCGTCTGTTTCGAAATCTTTATCTCACTTGGAAAATTCTTCTTTCAACGTTGCAATATATTTTTGAAGTTCATTTTTATTAAATATTAAATCGATTCGAATAAGCTTTTACATTTGCAAAGTATTTTTATGTATTGCTAAATGTATCACGCAAAAAAATCTAATTTTAACAAAAATCCTTCCCCGTATTCAAAAAGATCAAGTACTGTTTGGCCTCTCTCTTGTAAACGCAAATTTTAATCATTCAAGTGACTGTCAGTTAGAAGCATAAGTTTAAATAACCCGTGTTCGTTGTTAAATTCTGGGAACTGTTTCCTTTTAAGAAATATTTTGACTTCTTCTAAGCATGATAGAAATCTGTTCAAAACTTTACCCCGACAAAGCCGACGGACTGTAAGGACCGTGCGATGCGAGGTGACAAGAATGGCTCTTTAGTACCACATCACACAGCCCTTACAATAAAGAGAAAATTGATAGTACCATCTATTTGCCTGATAGAAAAAGGAGACAACCGCGTAGAATGATTAAAAGAAGATTTTTTATATGTTAACAGATGTGTCTGTGTGTGCAGCATGTATATTGGAACGATAGACATGCGTCATGAGAACAGAATGTATCGTGTGGGTTCATTGATGTAGGTGACAGTTACAGGTACATGTTGAAACGTGATGTCGTGGCTGTGATGCTGCTGCCTGGTTAACTTTAACAGGAGTTCATACTGGTTGTATATTTGTTGTTGACCCATGATGAAGTAATTCATGAACAGTGAAGTGTTGGAACCTGGGTGAATCGCTTGCAGAGCTGTGTACGTAGAGAGATGATGTTGAAGACGTTAAGGACATGGTGGTGGCGACGAAGATGGAGGTTGTTGTAATGCTGTTGGACAAAGTTGGTATGTCTCTGGAACTGGCTGTGTTTCGTGGTCAGAGGCTAGTCCTTAAAAGGTCTGGAACCAAAAGACCTCGAAAGGAGAAAAGGCTGAGTTTTTATAAGAAGTAGGCTAAAACGGGGTAGTGAACAGGCTGTTGCACGTAATCGTATTTAAGGTCTCCAACTGGTTATACGCGGCAATTTGGCGCGACAAATTGCGCCAATACCAACTAATCAGAGTAATGGACACAACAGGATCGAAATAGCGGCAAAAGGCTAGCTGTTCCCTGCTACGTTCGAATGCACGTATATATATAAATATATGAGCGAGAGGAATTTCAACCGAGTCTACGCTGCAGGACTTTACTGTGAAGTGGGAAGTCTGCATATTCGCTGTCCAGTTCTTGCAGAAGAGTCAGTGAAGAGCGAGAAACCATGAAGTTAACTATTTTAACAACAGTTTCCACGACAGAACTCAAGCTTTGTGACGAAAGTTTTGCAACTAAATTTTCCTGATGTGCAATGCAATTAAAACACATTACACTGCGTGAAATGTGATTTTCAAGGCGCTTAATAAATCTATTTTTCCTTTCCAACCATTGCACGTGCACCACCAGTAGTAATACAAAATATTTTATTTGTATTAATAGCTTGATTTTCGAAATAATTTAGAAATGCAGTCAGAATATCCTGTCCTGTAGATGTATTGGTAAGAGGAATCAAACAACATGATTCTTCGTAAATACGATCATTGTCACAGTATCTTGCAACAATTGTTAGGTGCGCCATGTCATTCACGTCAGTACTTTCATCGATAGGAGTCACTGAATGCAGCAGCTTTTTGTAATTCAAATTTTTATTTTAGTATGTTTTCATCGATAACAGTTATACGTCTCTCAACTGATCATGCAGAAGTTGGTATTTCTTGAATTCGAGACAGTATTTTTTCACCGTTTGCTTAATCACTGAACAAAATTTTAGCAATTCTCAGAAAAGCATTTTTGATAAATTTTCCGGCTGTCCATTGAGCAATTGTCTAACTACATTATTTGGCTTCATTGTGGTTCCAAGCATTTGAACAAAAACAGAAGTGCTTTTTTGTAACTAGAAATAGCCCTTTTATGATTTGCCTTTTTCATATCAGCGTTTTTAATATAGTCTGGTGTCTAGGTTGATAGTGTCTTTGTACACTTGATGTACGACATACGACAAATTCACAGCAGAACGCACACACAACTCGATGATTTTGTTATACAAATCCATACTCAGTGCTCCAGAAATCTTGAAATGAACGAACGTCAAATTTTGGTCCTTTGTTATTCAATTTGGGTCACTATATATTGATAATTGATATGACAGTTGTATAAACCCTTAAATCAGGTTCTACAAATGAAAATAAAAATAATTAAATAAAGATAATTAGAATGAAATAAATGGTAAAAAAGAACGAAATTAATTTAATGAGTTAACTTTTGTAATAATAAAATAATTAGATTAAATTATATGATATGAATAAACAAAAAAATACTCAAAAGATCAGGCAACTTGACTCACGAAGGAGAAATTGAAACCTAAGAAAATAACTATAGTTTTTGACTTTTCATGTTTATTTCCTTTTGAAAACCCTACTCGTTACCGCTTTTTCTTCCCAAAATGAAAGAATAATTTTAAAGCGTCTACTTATAGACGACTCGCAATGTAGGAGTCCATTTTAAAGAGTGTCTTTATTTAGACTGGCTGCTGTAAAGTGGTTAACTGCTAAATATACAGCCGAGTTCGAAACGTTCGCACCTCTAGCTCCCGGCTTCAGTAATAAAGTACATATAAATGCTTTCGGCACCAGCTTACAAACAAATTAATTGTACTAACATTCATTATTCCGTATCAAAATTGTGTTCAGTAGTACTATATTTTTAAGGAAATGAAATACTACCAAATACAGCTAACTTCAGATAGTTTAGGCCAGAATAGATGGATCGTAAGAAATATATGTAATTTAATTATTATGATGTCGCTTCCTCAGATTTAGTTATGAATAAAAATTTACTTTTAGTTTTTGCCAAGTGGTGTGCATGCCCTTGGGAATTGTTCCGCGTGCTACACATGACACGCGTGCCATAGGTTACAGACGCCTCGTCTAGACACTCCAAGGAAAACCTCCAGACGTCTGAAGATGTTCAGCTATCCTGAACCTGCCGAGGTGTAAACAGCCACCAGACTGAGGGCACCTCCGTTACTACTGTTCACGACGTCCGGGACCACCAACTTACCTTCTGGGTCCAGGAAGATAATCTTTGTGTTGAGATCCAGGCGTCTCTGGGACAACACTGCCATTCCACCCCCGCCCCCCCATTCCGTTTGACATGGAAATAATATCAGGCTGAGTAAAAAGTAAGCACGTTTTGAAACATGGAAATTCATCACAATGTATTTCAGCAATGCGGAAATTTTATTCATCAAAGTTTGTACCATACTATAAACACATTTTTCGCCAATGAGTTACAAAGTTGTTTTATTCCGTTAACATAAAAATCTGGAGTTCTGGAGCTGATGGACTCTTTGAACTCGCTTCAGCATCGGTTTGATTTTGAACTCCTCTCTCGATGGAACCTTAAAGATACTTGAAAAAGTAGTAGTCGTTGGGAGAAAGGTCTGGGGAATAGGCTGAGTAGGGAAGAACTCGTAGCCAATTCCCTAACCTCTGGAGCGTCATTAGTGAAACGTGTGGTCGAGTATTGTCATGAAGAATGATTAGCCCTCTCTGTTGACCAGTCTGAGACAGAGGAGTGGCAGTTTTTCGTTCATATTGGCAATTTCTTGTTAATATGTTTCTGCAGTAATGGATTTTCGGGGTTTTAATAAGTTATAGTCAATGAGTCCAACAACACATCACTAAACAATCACCATAACCTCTTTTTTGAAGAGATCGGGTTTAGGGAAGCTTTTCGGTGCTTCATTTTGGTCCATCCACTGCGAAAAACATTTTCTATAATCTTAACTGATTGGAAGTGTTATCATGTACATTGTTTTGTCTTGGTATAAAAGATGGGCTACAGCAAATATTCTGCTCAATACCACAGATTTGCTAATACCCTGATGCAGTACCAGGCAGTGGCTCTCATGGCTTCTGATCTTAACTGATTGGAAGTGTTATCATGTACATTGTTTTGTCTTGGTATAAAAGATGGGCTACAGCAAATATTCTGCTCAATACCACAGATTTGCTTGTCAGTTGTTTGACCTTAACCATTTGAGCATGTCGCTCAGTGCCTTATGATATGTACATCTCTGATCACGAGCAGAAGTAGTGGGGGAGCATTGTAGCCATGTTTTGTGAGGGATTCTTTGAGGTTTGAATAATTCACCTTTGGAAACATGGGTACTTTGTTCAACATCCTAAAACAATCCTTTTTCAGGGACCTTTTGAGCGGGATGGGCTACTCAACCTGAAGAAAATTCTAACTGGGCCCCACCTGCAAGGTCATGTGCTGTTATCTTGATATGAGATCACCATGTCACGCCACATATGGTTTTGATGCATGTGCCTGTGTACCCTTATCAGACGGGTAGTCATGATGGATATACTGGGCTTCGTATATTTGTACCCCAGTGTCAACTTTAATGGCATGCACTGCTCTCTCACTCAATAATAATTATAATGATTATGTGATGATGGTGATGATGATGATATTAAAAATAATAATGATTATAATAATAATAAATTAAAAATAAATATAATGATGATAAGAATAGTAGTAGTAGTAGTAGTAGTAGTAGTAGTAGTAGTAGTAGTAGTAGTAGTTGTAGTTGTAGTAGTAGGAGTAGTTGATATGAAGTGAGATGATGTTGTGACGGTGTTGATGTTGAGTTGGTCAGTTGTAGTAAATTCTTGAATGTAAGGAAGGCTATTTTCATGTTAGCAAACAACAATATTAAAATATCTCTATTATATATATATATATATATATATATATATATATATATATAATATATATATATATTATATATTATATATATATATACAGGGAGAATCAGAAAAACAACAACAAAACGAAGACAGGTGCTGTAGAAAACAAACTGAAGTATTAGTATAATGCTCGGGAAGTGAAAAGTTTTTAACGTTTCGAGCCTAGGCTCTTCCACAGAAAGGAACACGGAAAGAAACGGGCAGAGAAACAGGAGACAAAAAAAGAATGTGGCAGTGACTAGCGATCTATCATACATACACATACTACATACATACATACATACAACATACATACATACTACATACATAAATACATACATACATATATATATATAATATATATATATATATTATATATATATATATAAATAGATGAGGTATTTTACCTTTAACAATTAACACGGATAAATGAATGAATAGTTACCAGGGCAGCAAAAATCTCACAAGTAAAGATGTTGTAACTCTTGTTTATAAAGGTTGAAACTTCGTGTCTACGTTGAATATTTGAATAATATGAATAAAAAATGGAGTTAACGCAGGTGTTAAAATAAACAATATTTTACTTTCTACATATGTTTCAAAAATTCCACTGATACTTATTCAAAAGAATAAAAGTATAAACAATAAACGTTCTGTCTATCGCTATACGAATCCATCATTTTTTGCTAAAATGTCGTATTGACAAGTTTCGTTTTTTTTCACTTTCCCGAAGAGAAGATTGCATTGTTATACCTTTATTCTTTTGAATAAGTATCAGTGGAATTTTTGAAACATGTGTAGAAAGTAAAAATACTTGTTTAAACCTGCGTTAACTCCATTTTTTATCATATATATATATATATATATATATATATACAGAGAGAGAGAGAAGAGAGAGAGAGAGTTTGAAGTGATGTACAGATATATAGTTATCGATAATGGAAGCAAGCGCTAAAATGTAATAAAATTTTAACTACATAAAAATATATATAATCATCCAACATTCTGATAACTTATTATTCTATATATATATATATATATTATATATATGGTGGGGAGAGATATATATGTTTGTTAGATAAATAGATATTTGTGTATATAATTTTCAGAGCTTTTTAATTTGTTTGCTGTCAATGTTTCTTTTGTTGTTGTTGCTTCCTTATCCACTTTATTTTCCTCTGTCTATTTGTGTCC
>NW_021832293.1:22500-35506 GCF_006345805.1 Octopus sinensis | reverse complement strand
GAGCTACACTAGTTTGTGAATCCACCTCTGATACGTGACACTTGATCAACAAGGGAGTTCGATACTGGCTGCCCGCATCCGTGTCTCCTGTCGTGAGGTAGGTTCATCTGGGACTCCCAACAAGAAGAGATCCAGTTTAGTTTTAAAGAAACCCACATCCACACCATGTAAGTCTCTCAGGCATAATATATATATATATATATATATATATATATACTGACATACATAAATCAATACATGCATGCATACATACATACATACATACATACATGCATACATGCATACATACATACATACATGCATACATACATACATGCATACATACATACATACATACATACATGCATACATACATACATGCATACATACATACATACATACATACATACATACATGCATACATACATACATACATACATACATACATACATACATGCATACATGCATACATACATACATACATACATACTTGCATACATACATACATACATACATGCATACATACATAACATACATGGCATACATACATACATACATGCATACATACATGCATACATACATACATGCATACATACATACATGCAACATACATACATACATACATACATGCATACATACATACATAACATACATGCATACATACATACATGCATACATATACATACATACATCATACATACATACATACATACATACATACATGCATACATACATACATGCATACATACATATATACATACATACATACATGCATACACTCATGCATGTATACGTGGCCCTTCTTTTCAGTAAGGCCATATTTCTTTCCTGTGTTTCTACCTTTGCTACAAGCGGGTGTTTCACGAAATTTTGTCTCCTTCGTTTATATACCGTATATTTCTTTAAGCAATTTTTCACCATTTTTACTATATTTTATTTTATTTCCGTTTTATTTTTATTCGAATTCTAGGAAAAAATAATTTGTTTTCTTTTTTATCATTATTATCGATGATTGCAAACTCTGAGAAAAGCAAAATTCTGTTACATTATTTCTACGACTATCAATTCCATTCGTAGTTCGACACTAGATTCTAAATTACATGGTGAACATGACCAATTCCAGATGAAAGAACACCAAACTGCTTGCTATATAATATTGGTCTCTATGGCATTGATTCTTGTCGATCTTTCACGAATCTGAATACATTATCGAAAATAACTAACTTATATAACTTCTTTATACTTATGTCCAATTTTTTTTTTATTTTTCTCTAATGTATTCTTCTACATCTTAAACATAATTCTCCTTGTAGTAGTAGTAGTAGTAATAATATTTAGAAGTTGTTATTGTTGTTGTTGTTGTTGTTGTAGGTAATTTGCCTCTCTTTAGCTGTAACCTTTGCATATAACAAATTCTTCAGATGCTGCGCCTGTGTGATGTAGTGAAGTAACCGAAACCGCTTCACTCGTCTATGTATGCATGCATGTATGTATGTATGTGTCTCTATGTATGCATGTATGTATGTATGTATGTATATATGTATGTATGTATGTATGTATATATGTATGTGTGTATGAATATATGTATGAATGTATGTATGTGTGTATGTGCGTATGTGTGTATGTGTGTATATGTATATGTGTGTATGTATGTATGTATATATGTATGTATGTATATGTGTATGTATGTGCGTATGCATGTACGTATGTATGCATGTATGTGTGCGTGTATGTATGGATGGATTATGTATGTATGTATGAATTTATACACACATACATAAATATACATATATGTATATATCATAAATGTTTACTTTAATATATTTATACATTCGTATATGCATATATATAGAGACAGATAGATAGAAACTTAGATACATACATATATATTTATGTATATATACATTTAGGTATATACTTTTATACATGTGCAGGCGTTTTGTGTGTGTGCGTCGGTGTATACGTATGCATGTATGTACATACGTATATATATATAATATATATATATATATATATATACATATGACACGGACGTACGTACACACACAGATGCAACCATACAAATATACACTTTATATGTTTCCTATAAGTATAAGTTGTAAATATATGTATCACATAAGCATGCACACATAAATAAATTATACATGTATGCACATATATGTTTAAACTATACGTATATATATATACATATATATACACATATATATATGCATATATATGTTTATATATATATATATATATATATATATATTTATACATATATATATATGATATATATATATATATATATATGTGTGTGTGTGTGTGTGTGTGTGTGTGTGAGTGTGTGTGTGTGTGTATATGTATATATATATATACACACCCACACACACACATATGCGTAATTGATGATATTGATTGATTTAACGGCAGCATTTAACTGATTGAAGACAGAATAAATTATCCTACTTCTTCGCGTAAAGAAGAACGGGAAGAAGAAGTCTCGTATTTATTCATAAACTCCTGCAATGGAATATAATCCAAAGAAAGAATTGGGCATGAGATATATGTTTAGATTATGTACTGGTCGATACCGATGTGGGATCTTGAACAAAATGGCATTCTACAGCCGCAGTTCTTTCATCTCCACTGTTATTACTCTTGTATAGTGCTCTCTCGGCTTTGAGCATTTCAATCCCACCAAGGATATTTTTCAGCTATGCTATGATTACCCCTTTTCTTTGTTTTGTTTTGTGTTTATATATTTATGGCTGTGTGGTAAGAAGCTTGCTTCTCCATCACATTGTTCCGGGTTCAGTCCCACTGCATGGCAGCTTGAGCAAGTGTCTTCTACTATAGCCTCGGGCCGACCAAAGACTTGTGAGTGGATTTGGTAGACGGAAACTGAAAGAGGTACGTCGTATATATATATATATATATCATAAGGGTGAAAAATTTAATATTAATTTGATTAATATCAATTTAAAACCAGTGGCCTAGCATATAGAAAAATCTGAAGATTCAGCAAGATTATATTACATACATATATGAGGGATGACCCCCAGGCTGACATCCATTATGCTGGAAGTAGATCCGCTATGGTTTTACCGCTAAGAAAGGAATGTTCTCAAGAATATTTAGCAAACGCCAGAACGTAAGCGAGGAAGACAAATGAAAAGAAACAAAAAAAATCTATATTTTGTATCTTTTCATTTGTCTTGCTCGCTTACGTTGTGGCGTTTGCTAAATTTTCTTGAGAACATTCCTTTCTTAGTGGTAAGACCATAGGAGGTCGACGTCTAGCATAATGGATGTCCACTTAGTGGTCATCCCGCTTATATGTATGTTATATATATATATATATATATATATATATATATATACATATATATAATAAGCAGAGAAACAAATTGCAAACGTCGGTATATATATTCATTCAATCCATTTCAAATTATCGAAATTCTCCACAATATTCAATATAAATAGATGCGTCCACATATATGAGATATATGATAACAATTTATAAGAATTTATAAACACATATACAGAGGAAGATTTATAAATACATAAAAATTCATAAATATAAAAAAATTTGTAAACACATAAAAATTCATAAATATATAAACACATATATATATATAAATACATAGATGTACTTGCGGAGTCCGAATGTCTGTATTAGAATCAATGAGGAAGGGAGATAATAAAGTTAGTATAAGATGATTCAAGAGGAATCCTAAATAGGTACAGAATCTTACGGCCGTTTCGAGAAGATTTAGGATGATATGGGCGAGCTAACTCCAACCATAGCAGTTATCTATAGTTTTCTCATCAGAGTTAAGGGATTCAAAGAGTTGTTAAAATTTTAAGAGATGTTTGAGGATTCGGAATTTTAAAAAAGCGAATATTTAATCGAACTATACTCTTCATGCAGAGGATATAATAAAATTAAAGGAACAGGTTAATGTAAATATATATATCTTACGGGGTTCCGCATATTTTTCTTCAATGAATTTCCCTGAGATATCATTGGTCGGCCGGGGGGGGGCTATTTTAAAAGACACCAGGACGAGGTTATCCGCATTTGAACAGGACCCGAAATCACGTGGCTTCTAATCGAGTTTCGGAAACCACACAATCCCGCCTGGCCAGTTGCTGAGTTGTAGCAATCGCTTTCGATTAATAAATGAAATTTATTTTTATAAAACAGTGTGACATTCATGACATTATTTTGTTTGAACTTGATATAGCTTCATAGCAATTCCAGAATTATTCTTGAAAACAATTAATCTTGCAGGGAGTTTCAATAACCAATTTTGTCCATAAACTTGGTTTACGTAAACGTCAAGGAGAGATCCAATTTACAAGACGTAATATTTGTTTATACTCTAGGCACAAGGCCCGAAATTTTGGGGGAAGGGCCATCCGAAAAGATGAAAGGCAAAGTTGACATCGGCGGAATTTGAATTCAAAACAAAAAATCAGACGAAATACCGCTAAGCATTTCGTCCAGTGTGCTAACGTTTCTTATTTCTTTATTGCCCACAAGGGGCTAAACACAAAGAGGACAAACAAGGACAGACAAACGGATTAAGTCGATTGCATGGACCCCAGTGCGTAAATGGTACGTAATTTATCGACCCCGAAAAGATGAAAGGCAAAGTCGACCTCGGCGGAATTTGAACTCAGAACATAACAACAGACGAAATACCTGTTTCTCTACTACCCACAAGGGGCTAAACACAGAGGGAAAAAACAAGGACAGACAAAGGGATTAAGTCTATTACATCGACCCCAGTGCGTAACTGGTACTTAATTTATCGACCCCGAAAGTATGAAAGGCAAAGTCGACCTCGGCGGAATTTGAACTCAGAACGTAACAGTAGACGAAATACGGCTACGCATTTCGCCCGGCGTGCTAACGTTTCTGCCAGCTCGCCGCCTTTGCAAGACGTAATATACTGTGCCGAACACAAATATTAATTCCAGCGTTTCAGGCCTTGATTACTTCGTGTTACCTTATGGCATATCATATCCAAGATTACATTAACGCACACACAGAAACATCTAAGAATGTTTTCTACGTTAGATTACTACAAGAGAGAACGCTTGGCTGTGTATATAACAGACTCAACCGAATTATATGTTTGTCGCGAGGTCATGTATTCGTAAATAAATTTGAGGACAATGTTTTGTGGTGTCTGGTTATTACTTTGTTGAAATTCTGCCAAAGTAGAAGATAAATAAAATATATTTTTTTCGAATAAATCTATAACAATGAAGATTTTCTATAAACCAGTAGCCTTTAAATGCGAGTGCGTATGCGATTCAGTACGTGTGTGGGAGGTGGGGGAGGAGAGACAAAAACAGTAAAAAAGGCACCTACCTTCACACATACACGAATTCATTGTAGTAAGAGGGTATAATATGTGTGTGTATATATATATATATATATATATATATATATATAATATGAATATAAGATAGTGGTTTCCTGGGATCTAAATTCATACATACATACGTAAGTACATACATACATGTATATATAAACATATATAAATATATATATATACTAGCATTATGGACCCGTCGTTGCCGGGTCATAGTGCTAGTGCATGTATATATGTGTATATATATGAGTACATATTATATGTACATCTATATATATATATACATCTACACATAAAATACAAAATACAAAGTTATATCTTGATATCGCTAGTGATAACAATACTCAAAATATATAGAAGTGTGGCTACAATCCAGCCTACCTCAACTTCGGGGGGGGGGGAGGATTTAAAATTTTTTTCCGGGACGCCCTACGTCATGGACGCCACTGATGAGAACCCAATAAGGTTCGAAAATCGATTAAGATTATTCATCGTTTTCTTAGTCTGCGGAGAATTGGTTAAAATTTGCCCTGTTTATAATTATACCATAAGTTAGGTATACATTATACCATGCATTGATACTGTGTGGACTAAGATCACCGTTGACAGGCCTCTGGTATTTACAGAGTATTAAACACTTTCGGTATGCAATTTAAGGACTCCTCCATATATCATCTGCTGTATTTATTGCGTATATGTGGAGGTGCAATGGCCCAGTGGTTAGGGCATCGGACTCGTGGTCGTATGATCGCGGTTTCGATTCCCAGACCGGACGTTGTGAGTGTTTATTGAGCGAAAACACCTAAAAGCTCCACGAGGCTCCGGCAGGGGTTGGGTGATCCCTGCTGTACTCTTTCACCACTCTTTCTCCTACTCTTTCTTCTGTTGGCCTGCTCGCTTAGCCAGTGGGGTGGCGTCATTCGAAGGCTAAAACAATGCGAACGCATTGTGACCAGCGATGTATAACTACATCTGATGGACTGGTCGGTCACGTGATCACGTGATTTATTGCGTATATAAAGAGTTAGGCTGCTTGTTTCTCTGGGGATTGCCAAAATGTTGTGGACGCCTCGAAATTCGATTAAAGTTGTTCATCGTTTTTTTCAGTCTGAGGAGAAATGGCTAATATTTTCCCTATTTACAATTCTACCATATGTTACAGCTAAGGCGTCAAGCGCTACTGGCATGAAATTGCACTTAACGCTTTAGCCGGTAACTGATGAGGAATTTGTGACCTTCTGTGTTTGCTCACAGTTCGTCTATTTTTGACCCGTACACACACACACACACACACACATATATATATATATATGCACACACAGACAGACAGAGGGTGCGATGAATAAATTGTCGTCAAAACACTGACATCTCGTTTTAATAGTTATATTTACCAAAATTACATAAAAATATCTTGAAATACTAAAGAGTAGATTTATTCAATAAAATCGCCATTGGCTTCGACCACGGCCTCCAGACGACTTCGGAAACTCCTGCAACTCCTCTGGACGGTTTCCTTCTTGGTGAATGCTTCCATAATTCTTGCCTTCAGTTCATCTTTGGCGTTACAAGGAATTTTGTTGGTCTCTCGCCCCACACATAAAAATCAGGGGAATTGCAGTCTGAAGAGTTAGGTGGCCACATTTTAGGGATGATGTGGTCGCAGAAATTTTCCGACAGCAATGACTGGGTTCTCCTCCTTGTGTGGCAAGGTGCAGGGTCCTGTTGCAAAACATAGAGTCTTCTAGCAGCCATTCTTTTGACCCAAGGCTGCACCACTTCCCTCATGAACTTCATGTAGACCTCCGTGTTGAGTCTTAGGCCGGTTGGGAAGTTGAATAAAGGCATAAGGTTACCATCACTAGGGATCACTCCAAACACTATGATGTTGACTGGATATTTGTTTTTTATGACTCTCGGTATATGTTCTCAGAATGCACTGTCCTCAGATTGACACCCATACGTTCTGAAATGTTCTGGCAGAGTGAATTATGTCATAATGCTGGTTTTCACATAGACGGTGCCCAACTGACCCTACTATATTGTGTAGTCGACAAAATCAAAATCAGACAATGTGCGTGCGCGAAATTAAAAATAGAATATAACATGATAGGAGCACTCCGTCGGTTGCGACGACGAGTGTCCCAGTTGATCAGACCAATGGAACAGCCTGCTCGTGAAATTAACGTGCAAGTAGCTGAGCTCTCCACAAACACGTGTATCCCTAACTTGTTCTCAGGGAGATTCAGCGTGACATAAAGTGTGACACGGCTGGCCCTTTGAAATACAGGTACACCTCATTTTTGCCTGCTGAGTGGACTGGAGCAACGTGAAATAAAGTGTCTTGCCCAATGACACAACGCGTCGCCTGGAATTGAACCCACTCTTTACAGTCAAGTGTCGAATGCTCTAACCACTAAACCACGCGTCTTCACAATATAACGTATAATATGATGTATATATAACATAATATATGATATAATATTACATGATATTTTATATATATATATATATATATATATATGTGTGTGTGTGTGTGTGTGTGTGTGTGTGTGTATAAGGACTGCTTTTGGTTTCCGTCTACCAAATCTGCTTTGGTCGGCTCAGATCTATAGTAAAATTCCCATACAATGGGATCAACCCGGAACCATGTGCTTGAGAAGCAAATTTCTTGCATATATAGCAGAGTACTATAGTTTTCATGAAGTATTGTCTGATATCCATAAAGTTTTTCTTATGTTTCAGGCAAAATATTGCAAATTATAAAGCATAACACAAGCTGATGATTTGAACGTTTAACTTGTATTTCGTATGCCAGTTAAAAGTGCAAATCATTGACTTCTCCAATGCATATAACTTGCGTCGTATTGGCTTTTAAAATTGGTTAAACATACACACACACACACACACGCACGAAAGTGACTCGATAAATCTCCACACATTCGCATATGCAAACATATATTCGTACACCCCTAAATACCTCCATTTACACATACACATACAAAACGCATACACGCAAATATACACACACATATATATTCACGTATCAAAACGCTCACACAGACATACATACACACAAACATACACACATTTATAGGCGACTATGGGCGCAGATATATACCTACATACTACCATCACAGACATTGAAATAGGAGAATTATTCTGTAAAGTGCTCCACCGCTTGAAACACTGTTTAAAGCGAAAATAAAACCGAAGTCCATATGCTAAGTGCGATATAATAAATTAAAGCCAAATCACATGAGTAGCAGCAGCAGCAACGGTAGTAGTAGTAGTAGTAGTAGTAGTAGTAGTAGTAGTAGTAGTAGTAGTGGTGGTGGTCGTCGTCGTCATGGTAGTAGTAGTAGTAGTAGTAGTAGTAGTAGTAGTAGTAGTAGTAGATTTCTTATGGAAATGATATATATATTGAAAGTAACAAGAATGAAATATTGCTGTAATGTTCTGACTGTTGGTTTGTTTGTTTGTTTTGTATATAGTTTTGCGTTGTTTTGTTTCACAAATGTTGGTATATAATAAGTATGGCGTATATCTTTCCATTTTTTGGCCGAGTGGTATGCATAAATGTATCTCTCCATCTATATCTATATCTAGCTATCTATTTATCTATTGATATATATGTGTGTTTGTGTGTGAGTGAATGTGTGTGTATGTATATTATAGTATGTTATATGAGTGCAGAGTTCTAAGATAGATAGAAGATAGAGAGAGAGAGAGAAGACAGAGAGAGACAGACAGACAGACAGACAGATAGACAGACAGATAGACAGACAGATAGACAGACAGACAGACAGACAGACAGACGGACAGTAAGACAGACAGACAGAAGATAGACAGGCAGACAAAAAGGTAGACACAGTCAGATTTACAGATATATATATATATATATATATATAATATATATATATATATATATATATATATATATATATATTATACTATATATATAAAAATATATATACATAAAGAGAGAGAGAGAGGAGAGAGAGAGAGAGAGAGACAGTCAGACAGACAGACAGACAACCAGATAGAGAGATAGATAAATAGATAGAGAGATAGACAGATAGACAGATAGATAGATAGATATATAGATAGATAGATAGATAGATAGATAGAGAGATAGATAGATAGATAGATAGATAGATAGATAGATAGATAGATAGATAGATAGATAGATAGATAGATAAGTAGGTAGATATATACCCCTATGATATATATAACGTATTCTTAAGTCTGTGTACGTGTGTGCACGCGTCCGTTTGTACGAGTATGTAAGTAAATATTTATATATGTGTGTGTTTGCGTGTCTATCTCTATATTACTCTTTCTCATTAATCTTTTATCTTTTTCCAGAGAGTTTTTTTGATATTTCTCAATCGTTTTTTGTCCTGCCTTATTTTATCTGTTTCTTCATCTCATCCTTTTTAGCAACCTCCAATTCACCCTCACTAACTTCCTTTCTTCCCATCCCTCTCTATTTCTCTCTCACTCCCCTCTCTCTCTCTCTCCCTTATCTCGCTCTTTATATAAATATATACACACACATGCAGACGTACATATATATGCACACATATATGAACATACACATACACCCATATATAAATATACATATACATATGCATATATATATATATATATTTTTATATACATGTGTATATATATATATACGTGTATGTATATATATCTGCATATTTGTGTGTATGTGTGTTTGTTTATATATATGCAATACATACATGTATATATATACATATATAAATATATATGTATATATAGATATATGTATATATATGTATGTAATATATTTATATATATAAAAATATATATATGTAAATATATATATATATATATATATTATATATATATATATATATATATGTATATATATATATATATATATATATATATAGCTATATACATATATATCACAATTCTGTACATTTTCCTACCACCATTAAGAACGACGAGGCCATGTGAAATATCCCTTTATTTCCTTCCGTAATCACACAAAAAACCAGCTTTACGCACACTCACGTGATTGCGGCTCTGGAAAAGAGTAACAAATAAATTATTAGAAATAAAGAATACAAAACAGACCCACAGAATGACAACATACATATATATATATATATATACATATATATATAAGTATATATAATATATATATATATATATATATATATATATAGATATATATATATAATATACACACATATATGTATATATATAATATATATATATATATATATATATATATATAATATATATATATATATATACACATATATGTATATATGTAGGTATATAGATGCGGTTTGAAGCCCTTCTTCATATTCTTTTCCCTGTTCCGAATAACAATGAGATCCCATATTTCATGTGACATGAGTAAATCATGGATATTTTATCAGGGATTCGTTGATAATCACCTCGAAGATATAAAAATTTATTTGTAAGAGTTGAAAAGGAGAAGAAGCAGGGTAGACGGTTGTGGGGGGGGGTGGAGATAATAAGAGGGAGCACTAGGGATGGGAAGGGGACTGGTGTGGAGCGGTTCCTTGTGCGTGTTGAAAATACATAGATATTAAAGAGAATGAACTTGAAAGAAAAATTAGGACATTGAAAACAGCTCTTATGTGATACAGAATGGGTTTTGAGTTTTCAGTGTATATTTGGAGGTGTTGTTTATTGTGTGTATGTGAATGAATGTGTGTGTGGTTAGGTATTTGTTAATATATAAGCATGTGTGTTTGTGTGTATGTGTGTGTGTTTGTGTGTGTGTGTGCGTGTGTTTGTGTGTGTGTGTGTGTGTGTGAATATATATATATATATATATACATGTATATATGTGAATATATATATGTATATATGTGAATATATATATATATGTATATATGTGAATATATGTATATATGTGAATATATTATATATATATATAATTATATATATATATACATATATATGTCTGTCCTTTGTCTGTCTGTCAGTCTCTCTCTCTCTTCTCACTGTATATATGTGTGTGTGTACAAGTATATATAAAGGGAAAGAGAGAGGATATAAAAGAATGAGAGAGAAAGATAGACAGATAGACTTAAGGATACATACACACACACACACATATATATATATATACACATAAATGTATGACACGTATATATTGATAGGCATAATACATATATATAAATATACTAAAAGATGTAAATATAATATATATGTATGCATGTATGTATATATGATTGTATGATTGTGTATATATCTATATACATACATATATATATGTACATGTGTATCAGACACATGTTGCCATGTCTGCTGTATGTTCACCTTGGGATAGAAGAATTTATGTGACGGAATGGTTTAAAGGTGATCTATAGACCTTGGCATTAAATGCTGACCCTTTTTAGGTATTATCGTTTCGTTTTTACTTTTTTTTCTTCTCTTATATTCGTAGTTTAGCGTGTGGTAAATCTTAAAAGCACAGACTCTTAGACTTTATAGATATCTGTGCGTATTTTATATATGTGTGTGTGTGTGTGTATCATGTATGTATTATGCATGTGTGTATTATATATATATATATATATATGGATGTATGTATATATATCCACAAACACGCAAAGAGATACAAATACACACACAAAACACAACACACACCACACACATATTATTATATATATATATATATATATAATATATATATATATATATATATATATATATCCACAAACACTCAAACACATGCAAATACATCGAAATACAGACGAGCACAGATACACCAATATAAATGAAAAGATATTGAAGGAAGGATAAAATGAAGCTCCTTCCCGAGTCATACATCCAGACTCACAGGAGCGGTTTCCCTTTTTCCTTGGCGAATATATTCTCTCACTGGATGGGACGCTAGTCCATCAAAAGATTACTCATTTCTACCAGCTGAGTGGAATGGAGCGACATGAAATGAGGAGTTTTGTTCAAGAACGCAACGGAATATCCGGTTCAGGAATTGAAACCAAAACCTTACGATCATGAATCCAACACCGTTTACCACTATGCCACAATGAAGGAAGACACAACGAGAATTTGGAACGTTACACTATTACAGCAAATCGGATAATGGGATATTCCAAACTCACAGCTTTCTCACAGAGTCTTTCTCGTGATATGGCTATCGGGAATTTGATCTCCAAGATTACAAATGCTCTCTAACACTTCGTAACCTTCATATTTCTGAATATAATCCAAACCATCGCTTGTTTGGAATGTTATAGTTTATTGAAATTTTTATTGATTAAATTTTAATAAAATTCTGAGTCTAAATTATTGCTTTTCCCATCAATTTTATTTTTGCTAAATCTTAACAGCGAAATTAAATTTCATAGTTATTCTAGTAATAATGTTAGATATCTACCAAAAATAGAATTGGTATTTTGCAAGTCACGTTGCCACATTAGTCTTGACGTATTATAACAGAAAATCATTCCAAAAATGACACTTTTGAACAAAAAAAATATATATAAATAGGAGCAGGAGTGGCTGTGTGGTAATTAGTTTGTTTACCAACCATATGGTTCCGAGTTCAGTCCCACTGCGTGGCACTTGGGCTAATGTTTTCTACTATAGCCTCAGGCCGACCAAAGCATTGTGAGTGGATT
>NW_021832293.1:10000-17500 GCF_006345805.1 Octopus sinensis | reverse complement strand
CACACAGCCACTCCTGCACCTATTTTCTGTCCTCAAGACACATAAGGATAAATATATTTGTGAATTACTAAATTCACACCCTGAAGGAATAAACAAAATGGCTGTCGGATTCTATCACATTTCCTCATAACTCTTTCCACAAGTGTCCTCTTTCGTTTTCGTTTTTTTTTTTTTCTCTTAACTTGTTTTTTTAATTTACCTTTTTAGCAGTTATAAAAAAGCGAAAACTAATGGCGTCATATTTTGAATTTCTTTTAATTTTTCATTTTGAATCCGAGGAAGACAGATATAATGCCGAAATATTGTTCAATTCAATAAACAGAATCAATTTCTTTTGCGCTCTCATTTTTATAATAATTATAGTCATGCGCTGTTTATCTGGATATGAGGTCACCATGTCGCCCACATATGCTTCTGATGCATATGTCTGGTGTACCCTCATCAGAGAGGTAGTCATGATGCGTATATTGGGTTTCGCATATTTGTACCCCAAAGTCACTTTGATGGCAAGCGCTGCTCTTTCAGCTCGCCACCACTGTACAATAATCCTTTCTACGATAAGCACAAGATCTGGAATCTGGTGGGAGGGGTAGTCGATTACATCGACCCCATTGCATAACTGGGACATATTTCATCGCCCTCGAAAGGATGAAAGGCAAAGGGATGAAAAGATGAAAGAACCCGGTGGATTTTGAAAATGATAATAGTAATAATAATAATAATAATAATAATAATAATGAAAATAATAATAATAATAATAATAATAATAATAATAATGATAATAATAATAATAATAATAATAATAATAATAATAATAATAATAATGAAAATAATAATAATAATAATAACCAACCCACGTAAAACACTTCCAATACAATGAAACTAAGAGCACCACAACAAACCACAGCACATACCCAAGATACGTAGAGCTGCGCTCTGTGTATTGTAGTGCAGTGAAAGCACGTGCTAAAAATAACACCACTGAATAATAAATATAATAATAATAATAATAATAATAATAATAATAATAATAATAATAATAATAATAAATGCCCTCATGGCTTCTGATCTTAACTGATTCGAAGTGTAACCATGTATGTGATTTTTGTTGGTTTAAAAGATGGCCTACAGCAAATATTCTACGCAATACCACAGGTCTTGTTCTTTGAGTTGCGAATATTTGTTTTAAGCTGTTATGTTTTTTTTTTAAATTTAGACTCAAGAAAATTACTTTTAATATTCACATTTTCGAAAGCAAAGTGAAAGTTTAATCCCATCAACTTGGCCGAGTTAGGATTTTTGTTACGGTTATTGCTGTTTTTGATTAACCCCACTTTTGATTTATTTGTGCACTCTTATGATGAAAGGTATTCCAGCCATGAGCATCCATTTAGAAAAATATTAGATCCATTTACTTTGCCAAGATATTAGTGTGAGATTTGAGGTTGATATGAATTCTGCTTATAAGTGATCGAGCATGTAAGGGTTTCTCGATATCTCGCTCCCTGTTTCACGCTTGGCCCATAATCTGAACTGGAGTTGAAAGCATACTTAAATAAACGTTAGCTAATTAACCAAATACCCCACAGTGTCAATCCTTTTTCAAGGACATTACTGTCTGCTGACATCAAAAAATCTATCGGATTCAATGATTAAAATCTGATGGATCAATTTAATTCTAACCTATTCAGCAGAAGATAATTTGTCGTCAGTGAATACAAGGTTAGCCTAATGGGTAGTTTAGTCACCTATCCAGCCATGAGTCATAAGCTGTTATTTTGTCGATGATACAGAGGTGTATATCGCTGCCTTTGATAAGTGACGCCTGAATGAAATAATAACATAATTGAAACTTTCGTCGGTTTGATTCATTTACTGAAGGAATGTAAACTATTCTGCGGAAGATAAGTCATTTTAAATAAATAAATGGATAGTCTAATGGATACTTTAATGAACTATCCAACCGTAAACCGTCACTGCGGCTATGATGCTGAGCTCTCACTTGATATGATAATAATGTAATAAAACATTAAGTGAAAATTAATACTATATACGACTCCTTTCCGAAATGTATCTTTTCTGGAATCAAAAGCTGCAAATACCAACTTTATAGGAAGATTTCAGTTGACAGCCATATTTGGGACAGCTTGTGCGTTGAGGAAAGTGTTGCGTCTCTAGGTTACGGGATGGAGCTGAAACATAACATAGTTAAGCCCGGGTGGAATCACAATAAAAACACTGGTAATTGCGTAACCTGATAATCGATACCTCATATGAGTGACAATGAAAAATCAAAATATTGTGAATAACGGTGATAATGAAACTGAAGCCACTGATAGTGACTGTGTTGCACCCGGCAGGCTCAGCGATTCTGGTCCGTCTCCAACCTGTCGATATCCAGTAAGGGACCACCACACAGCGTAAATGAAGCAAACAAATTATGCTGTCGTCATGAAGTGTTACTACCCGATCAGCCCTGTAGACATGGAACAAATAGGGACTGCAATAAGGGTGGAGCACTTGCAGAAAACAGCACTGCTTGGAACCACTCGAATACTCCGGAAAGTGCTCGAAAAATAAGGGGTATTGCGTTAGTTCACTGGTTGTGAGCAGCTGACACCGTAGTACATCTCCAGTGTTAGAAGCTGTGCAAAGGCAACTATGATGATGATGATGATGATTATGATGAGGATGTTGATGATGAAGATAATAATAATAATAATAATAATAATAATAATAATAATAATAATAATAATAATAATAATAATGATAATAATAATAATAATTATAATAATAATAATACCAACACTCGTTTCTTCTATAGGCAAAGGCTGAAATTTGAGGAGAGGGGTTAAGTCGATTACATCGACACCAGTGCCTGATTGAAGAAATAGTAGGCTTAAAAAACAATAAGTCCTGGGGTGGATTTCTTCAACTAAAGGCGGTGCTCCAGCATGGCTGCAATCAAATAACTGAAACAAATAAAAGCATAAAAAGAATACTACACCTGACTTCGGGGGCGATTTAGCATATTTATAAAGTACTGCAATCAGTAAACAGAAGAAAAGTCAGCAATGAATTACGCAAATGTCGCTGTATCTTTACTGACACCAACAACTTCGCTTTTACAATCTAAACTCCGAAGAAAGGCTAAACCAATTTTCAGCGACAACCATAAAGCTTACATGGTACAACTACAGAACCATTGAAGTTTACATGTTAATACTCAATCGTATACTCTTAGTAGTCCAGCAAAAAATAAAAAAATATTATTCACTGAATTCATATATTTCATCATAATATCAGAATAAATTTTAGAAAACTAAAAATAGGAAATAAGTGGAAATTTTACCTGTGAGTGTGTTACATTATAAAGCACAAAGAAATTACTCTCCCCAGACATATCAGAATAAGCTTTTCATTCTCATTGGAATATATTTTCTACAGCTAAAGCATCTGCGGGAGACGACAATCGTTTCAATCTTTGTATCGTACAGGGTTATGCTATCCCAACGTTCAACAGCTGCACAGCAATGCTACTCAGTTTCGTTTATGGAAAATTGGAGGCAAACTTTTACATCATTGTACATTATTACCAAAGACTTTTATTTTCATTTTGCGAGGGTTTGTCAGATTCTGTGTATTCTTTAAGTTTTTTTACTTGTTTCTGTCACTAGACTGCGGCCATGCTGGGATACCACCTTCAAGAATAACCTTTTACTTGAATGAATCGAACTCAATACTTTTTTTTATTAAGCCTGGTACCTATTTTATTGCTCACTTTTGCCGAACTGCTAAGTTACGTAGACGTAAAAACATCAGCACCGGTTGTGAACTGGTAGTGGGGGACAGGTAGAGACACAAAAAGACACACACACTCTCTCTCACTCTTTCACATACACACACACACACACTCACACACACACTCACACACACACACACACACACACACACACACAGATATATTATATATATATATATATCCCCTTCTTCCTAGCTCTCCTCTTCAACTACAGTTTTCCAACCAGTCATCATGATTGATCGCTAAATACACGAGGAGGAGGAGGAAGAGAAGAAGAAGAAGAAGAAGAAGAAGAAGAAGAAGAAGAAGAAGAACAACAACAACAAACAACAACAACAACAATAATCATAAAACAAATAAAGTTCACAAAGATAGCTGGAGACTTCGTTACACAGGTCAAAAACAAGGGAAAAATTGCAGGAGAATATAATGGTTAAAAGCTGTACATATATTTCAGAATGAGTTTCAATTATCAATATAAATGAATGAACACACACGAAAGAAATTAGCAGAGAAGGTGAAGGTGAATTGTATAAATTTGCCGTCCTTTCCTTCCGTCTTCCCCCCCCCCCCCAACAATGGCGAGTAGCAATGCTTTTAAACGACGCCATTTTTGACGTGTCATCGATTTTCAACTTGATAGCGTGAATAAAAATATGGACGGAATTACTGGTCATTGATGTGAAGCGAAAGGTGCCAACATGATTGATGTCAACACCGAAATCGAGAAACAAAAGCTTTATGTCTCGAATTCAATTCAGTTCAAATCGAAAGACGTGGAAAGGACTGTTTGTCTTGTCAGTCATTGCTACATGACTTGCACTTATTACCTTTACACATTTGTTCAGATATCCATCATCGTAGTTTTACTTTATTTATTTCATTTCATTTCATTTTCATGATTGTTTTCCTTGTTCTTTTCGTTTTTTTTTTTTGTTCTGTTTTTTTTTTCTTCTTCTTTGTATTAAAGCGATCGAATTATGTTTCCGCCACGTTTAAGACAGACGAGCGTAACAACAATCGCTCATCGCTTTTTCAGCTTTTCTGATAATCTGCAGTTCATGGGTCACAGATGAATGCCGATTGGGCCATTTTCCAGAGAATCTTTGACCGACGAAGAGATGTATAAATTATTGCATCCACAAGTTACTGTAATAACTTTCACAGCGAAAACAAGGCTTCAAGAAATTTATGAATACCGTTTAATAGGATGCACACACACACGCACACACACGCACACACATACATAATACATACATACATACATACATATATATATATATTCATATATATATACTGTATATATAATATATATATATATATATATATATATATATATGTATATATATGAACGTGAAACTCTATGTAACAATTTTTGTGATATTTTTGCTGCTTTTAATAAAGCATATGACTCTACCTCTGGTATTTGAGTACTCTTTTTTTTCTCCATATATATGGACACAGACGTGGGTGAGTATTCAGAAGTTTGTTTCCCAACAACATAGTCCCGAGTTCAGGCCTACTTCATGGCACTATAAACAAGTGTCCTCTTCTATAGGTTTAGCGGAATAAGTCCCATTTCGCCAGTTTGAATGTATACGAGACAGTATGTGCTTGACTATATGCGTAGATGACAGAATACATTTGTAACTTTATATATTTGTGTGACATTAGACGTGTGACAGTGGACGTGTGACCGTTTAAGTGCGTGTGTAACTGAATACGTGTGTGTGACAGCATGTGTGAGATACTAGATGTGTGCAACAGTTTGTGAACGTGCGACTTTGACAGATGAATTTTTGACATTTCATAAGGCAGAAGTTCGTTTGTAAATTGCAAGGATCCATACTCCAACAGGCTACGTGACATTTTGTGTCATCCGACATTCAGTATAGCTTCAGTGAAGGCACATGGCCTAGTGGTTAGAGCAGCGGACTCGCGGTCGAGGGATCGCGGGTTCGAATCTCAGACCGGGCGATGTGTATGTTTATGAGCGAAATACTTAAGCTCCACGCGGCTCCGGCAGAAGGTAATGGCGAACTTCTGCTGACCCTTTCGCCACAACGTTCTCTCACTTTTTCCTCCTGCATCTTGCAGCTCACCTGCGACTGACCGGCGTCCCGTCCAGGTGAGGAACCTATACGCCAAGGAAACCGGGGAACCGGCCCGTAAGAGCCAGGAACATACAAAAATACTATAGCTTCGAGTTTTTGTGAGTCAAATGGACTAGATGGAAAGAGTAAAGAATCCCATATAATACATTGTATCTGTAATTCAAATGGGTAGCCATGTCATATGCTGCGCCATATTGTTTCTATCTGATGATTTCGATAAAGGTATATTAATATTTCTGCAGAATACACAGCCTGTTTACGTGCAGATACAATGTACAGATAATTCAGATGATCGAACAATTGAAAACTCGCCGTCGATAGTGACGGGGATCCATTTATTATCTTCATGAATGAGTCTGTGAAAGAGATAAGTAGTTTATCTGTTCGTGTGACTGATAAGAAAACAATATGGCAAATACACCAGGACAAATGAATAGAGAAACGTTGTCTATACATATATACATGTGCGCATATGCACGTATATATGTGTGTGTGTGTGATATGCATATATATATATATATATATGAATATATATATATGCATGTATTACGTATGTATATATATGTTTGTGCATGCATGTGTATATGTATATATATACATATATATATACATATATATACACACATATATATATATATCTATATATATTATATATATATATATATATATGTATATATATATATATACACACGGACATGTATGCATATACTTATTTATAAAGAATTATCGGAGACAGCTATTTTGTATGTATGTATATATATATATATATATATATATATATATATATATATATATATATATATTTACATACATATATTTGTGTGTGTATAATGAGGGAAGGAGAGAATAGCATCAGAGAGAGTGTAAGAGTGAGACAGAGAGAGTTTTTAATATTCATGTGTCTACACGTGTACATATATATATATATATATTATATATATATATATATATATATATATATATATATATATATATATATATATGCATGGCTGTCAGCGTATGTGCGTGTGTGTGTGTGTATTCGTGTGTGCGTTTTTCCGTTCTCTTCGTGGTACTTTGTGTATGCACTGAAGTAGTTGGAAAATATGTTTTCCTTGTTAAGAGGAAGAATTTGAGAAATAATCAAGAAAATTATTGACAATGCGAGGGCAAATGTTATCTCAAAGCAACAGTTATATCAGAGCATTGGAAAACGTATTAGAATTTCACCAGGAAGATATTGGTGTCTGTGGACTTTGTACTGGCGAATATTCTGGTAATAGCATGAACAAACAGCGGCTGGACTGCGAGATGAGTTCAACCGTTATCTATAAACAAGAAGAATTTACTATAGTTTGGATATGGAAGACGTTGCGCAGGATGTGTGCGATCGTGCGTGCCTACATGTGTGTGTGTGTGTGTTTCTGTGTGTGTATGTGTGTGTGTGTGTGTGTGTGTGTGTGTGTGTGTGTGTGTGTGTGTTTGTACTGGTGCTGTTTTTCTTCTGTAGTCATCGCTACCATTCATTCATAACAAACATTGACAAACTTATGAACCCATGTGTGTGCACGTATGTACATATATGTGTGTGTGTGTGTGTATGTA
>NW_021832293.1:0-5000 GCF_006345805.1 Octopus sinensis | reverse complement strand
CATGCATGCATACATACATACATACATACATACATACATACATACTACATTACATACATACATACACACATACATGCATGCATGCATACATACATACATACATACATACATACATACATACATACATACACATACATACATGTACACACACATTTTCTGTATCTACTGGATAAGTTCCAGAGTGTTGAAATGTGTGGAACCACCTCGTAGCCACTATTGTTCCGAAGCCTACCCTGACTCGGAGCGTACCACCCGCTTCAAATCCAGGATTCGTCTGCTCCGATAATCAGTGATCAATTGGTCAGCAAATCATCTACAATGGTCGAAAATCGATAGCAAGATCAGCTGCTAGGTTTCACACTATCCCAAACTATGGATGTGATCTGGAACCGTATAAGAGCTTATATTTCCACTGAAATTCCGATCATGAAAACTCAACTGCGAACGGCGATTACGGCTACGATGTCCGCCTGATCCGGCGCATTTGGTCTCCTGGTGGGACATTTGCCAAATTTGCAAGCTGGATATTTTGGTCTGCAGGCAGATGCATTACTTCGCCTGCTGAAACGTTTGGGCCAACCGTTGCATGTGGTCAGCATTCGTGAGGGACGTGGTCAGCATTCGTGAGAGACGTGGTCAACACACTGGTCACACCCGGCTCAACCCGCCTCGGCTGAATGCCGCTGAAATTACAAGTAATTAAAAATGCCATAAACTTCTCTTTTATTCTTTTATTTGACTGTGGCCATGCTGGACCACCGCCATTTGACTGCGGCCATGCTGGAGCACCGCCTTTAGTCGAACTAATTTAACCCAGAACTTATTCTTTGTTAGCCTAGTACTTATTCTTTTCTTTATATTTTTTGCATCATATCTCGAATATTTGTCGACCTTTTGTAAATTCTGTTGTCTAGCTGTCGGTCTCTTATTCCCTTGGTTCCATTTGTGCTACATTACCTGTCTGATAGATTAGCTGTCTCTCGATTATGTTTTTCTTTCCCTATATTCATTTATGGAGAATGTCCCCTTATTGCGTCCTTATTTTGATCGATGTCACTTGTGTCTGTCTACTGGCGGAAGGCAAATGCAATACAATACAGGCAACACAGTCAGACATGCCCAAAAGCTAAGAACTTCAATTTGCGCTAAGAATTCTTTTACAAATTAATCGATTACGGATAACATCAAATCAGTAAGTTTTCTATCGATTTGTACCATAACTCTTCTTTCATGTAGAGTTTGAAGATGTATATAACGAAGACATCTTTGAACTTTATTGTAAACTGTGCTTATTTCTCTTTGTTTTTAGGAGGGAACCGAGTCTCCCGGTGATAGCGGCAGACACCCTTTTGTTATTGCTATATGCTATAACGCCCGCTTTATTCACGGATCATCTTCTCAGAATTCTTTTCGAAGGTAAAATATATTGTTCTTTCGAAAATTTCCTCCCCCACATTCCGCCTCCTCCTCATCATCTCGATGATAATGCTTTCAAATTTTGGCACAAGAGAGCAATATCAGGGGAGCGGTGAGTCGATTATATTATTCCCAGAATTCAACTTGTCCTTACGTCATCGACCCCAAAAGGGATGAAAAACAAAGTCTATCTCGGCAGAACTCAGAGCATAGAAACGGACGAAATGCCGCTAAGCATTTGTCTAGCGTGCTAATGATTCTACCAAACCACTGTCTTAGTAATAATAATGATGATGATGGTGATGATGATGATGGTGACGATGATGGTGACGATGATGGTGATGATGATGGTGATGGTGAGGGTGATGATGATGGTGATGGTGATGGTGATGGTAGTGATGGTGGTGATGGTGGTGATGGTGATTGTGGTGGTGATGATCATGATGATGATGATGATATTGGAAGTGTTAACATGTACATGTTTTGTCTTGGTATAAAGATGGGCTACAGTAAATATTCTGCTCAATACCACAGATTTGCTGTCAGTTATATAACCTTAACCAGTTGAGCATGTCCCTTCCTGGAAGACGATATGTGCATCTCTGATCATGAGACGGAAAAGTGGGGAAGCATCATAGTCATGTGTTGAGAGGAACTCCTTGGGGTTTGGATAATTCACCTCTCGAAACAGAGGTGTTTCGTGCATCATCCTTAAAGAACTAATCCTTAAAGTACTGAGGTCGATCTAATTTCGGGCCTTGCGCCTAGAGTAGGAAAGTATATATTTAGATTTTAGATTTTGAAACCACCTGATGAATGACTGCGACTCAAAAATTTGATGACAGTAGCCAGGAAACGATCGTAGTGGATATTAATTATATTTTTAAATAATTGTTACATATTTAAATAATATAAATTAATTTATGTATTGGCTTAAGTCTTTCATTGTTGATTTGCATAATAGTGGTTTGTCTCTAATTTAATATAATATATATATATATTATATATAATATATTATACATACATGCCAGAAGGCATTATACATCATGCCAAACGCTAGAGGGACAATTATTCATTTCTACCCAAAAATATTACTAATCCCACCGAATGCAATTTTTCAAAGTAAGACATTTAAAAAATATAGACCTGTATCACAGTGATTTCGTACTACGTACCATAAGCAGCCTGAATGTATTATAAATAAACAACGACCCTGCCCGCTTAAGCCGATCAGCAACTGCTCGACATCAACGAACACATGGGTGTAGTTAATATATTAAATCCGGATACTGGCAAACTTTTACGAATTGCATTTCGGGAGAGAGAAAAGTTTTTTCGGATAAAAATTTAGCAATTAAGGACACTACTTAATAGGAAACTTAACAAGAAATGTCAGGTAGATAGCGTAAAAACTCATAAGAGAAAAAATTTTGAAAATAATTATTTATTATAATAATATTTCTAGCGTTTGCATGTATGTATTGCCTTCTGGCATGTATGATAATGCCCTCTATATAATTAATATTTCAATAAGAAATAATTATTTTCGAAATTTTTTCTCTTATGCGTTTTTACGCTATCTACCTGACAATTTCTTGTTAAGTTTTCCTTATTAAGTAGTTGTCCTTAATTGCTAAATATATATATATATATATATATATATACATACATGCCCAAATATATTTACATATATTTATATAGAAACGTATATATATATGCTTAAATATATGCATACCTACAATCATGCATGATGACTTATATACCTGCATGCATACAAAACGGACATGTATACATACATCCATACATGCCTTCCTACAAACATGCATACATACATATGTTTGTATTTCCTACATTCAGAACGTATATAATGTAGATAGTTCTCAAAAAATTTATTTACTTTTAATTCCTCTGCAAAAAAATATTTCCCAACTCAAATTCATGACAGGTAAATACGCCATTTACCTCCAAGTTATATAACCATATCGTTTATTAATATAATTATGTAGTTTTCATGAAATGCTATCGTATAAGAAACACATCCTGGCAAATATTTGTCGGACTGGAAGAAATAGAAAGCAGCGGTTACTTCGGTATACCTTTAAAAACAAAAACCTTGACTTTCATCCAATTAACTACCACAGAACCAGACAGGTTGAATCCGTAAATTCGCTGCCAAAGCAAAATCCAGTATACAATTTAAATGCACTAAAACGAGAATATCGTCTTCTTCGATTTTCAGGAATACTTGAGTGTGTGCCAACACTTTCTTAAAGAGCATCTATCAGCTACGCAATCTAATTTAAAAACCATTTGTTTCCCATTTCCCAAAATATGCCTCCAGTTTATTGAAGGGTAAATATTCGTTACACGCTCCAGCCAATTGAATTTTCGGAAAACTAGCCATCAATATACATTGTATAAGGATATATATTTATATATATATATGTGTGTGAGCGTGTGTGTGTGCGTGTGAGTGTGTACATATATATATATATATATACTATATATTTTATATATATATATATATATATTATATATATATAAGTATGGATACACATGTTTGTGCATGTGCATGTCGACCGTCCGTTCTTGGGAGACCGGGCAGATGTCCAGACTAATTGAGTTGTATTTTCCCATAAATTTCTAATTAAGTGAATCAAGAGATAAAATAGATATAAAGGGTAGGATACTATGAAATTGTATACACAGACACACACACACACACACACACCACACACACAACAAATAATATATATATATATAGCTATATCTATCTATCTATCTATCTATCTATTTAACCACACACACACACCACACACATATATAATATTATATATATATTATATATATATATATATATATATATAATATATATATATATATAGAGAGAGAGAGAGAGAGAGAGATGTGTATAGCTATATGATTGTATGCATATAGATGTAGATATGTATATATAAACATATGTATATATATATATATGTTGTGTGTGTATGTGTAGATATATATATGAAGATATATATATATACATATATATACACACATATATACATATATATGTATATTTATTATATATATGTGTATATATATACATGTATATATATGTATGTACGCGCGTGTGTATGTATGTTTGTAAATTTGTGTATATAGACATATATGAACATCATATCTATAGCGCTTCTCGCTGCTCGTAGCCACAACGCCCGCACAAAAAGCGCGCTTTCTTTTTGTTTGTATCCACCACCCCACCTCACCCCCCGCTTTTCCTTTCCGAGCCGAATTCTTTTTCTTAATCATATCGCTACGACACGACGCTAATCCTAATCTATTGTGCAGGCGGCGCCATCTTGGATCTCTGCTCCGGTTTATTGTTTCCTTTCAAAAGTAACACTTTCAATATATATAACAAATGGCAATGTCGGTCATTGCTGAGCTAGACACTAAACACTGGACGCTAGGCTTTGCCACCGAAAATTAACGAAACCCAATTATTATACGTTGATGTATTTTGTCATGCGCCTTGTTTCCAATGACAACAAGGATGCGTCAAGCAATAGTTTAGCGTCCAATGAATATTTATTAAACGA
>NW_021832292.1:32500-41918 GCF_006345805.1 Octopus sinensis | reverse complement strand
AAAAAAATGGAAAAAATTAGCTTTATTTTTCATACAATTAATTTTTACCATTAAGAAATAATTTTTCCATTACAATATTTCCCATTGACATTTAGATTATCCAATTTAGCATTAATTGCATTATACGCCCTATTTTTTCTCGTATATACACAGTAGCTAATAAACTCGATCTTCTTGAACATCATCTATAATATGCTATTGTGGTCTTGTCTGTTTTGTCCGTGCGTTACGAACGGGAAAATAAATACATAGAGGGAGAAGGGGAGACAAAGAGAGAAACGGAAATGGTGGAATCAGTGAAAGAATAGAAAGAGAAAACATGAGAGAAAGCGAGACAGACAGACAGACATAGATGAAGAGAGGGGGCAGTTCCATATTATTCTGGATTTGGGTTCAAATCTCAGGCACAATCGAAACGGTTAACATACTAAAACAACGCCGTGAAGATATGTAACTTCATACATTAAAACATATACTCTTAGTCTTACTCTTTTACTTGTTTCAGTCATTTGATTGGGGCCAGGCCTGGAGCACTGCCTCTTTTAGTCGAGCAAATTGACCCCAGGACTTATCTTTGTAAGCCTAGTACTTATTCTATCGGTCTCTTTTACCGAAACAATTAAGTTACGGGGACGTAAACACACAGCATCGCTTGTAATATATATATATATCTATATATATATATATAATCAACATCATCAGCAGCATCGTTTCACGTGCGTTGTCCATGTTAGCATAAGTTGGACGGTTTGACTGGGCTGGCACGCTGGAAGGCTGCATCAGACTCCAGTCTGAGTTGGCATGGTTTTTCCACGGCTGGATGCCCTTCCTAACACCAACCACTACGAGAGTGTAATGGGTGCTTTTACGTGCAACGGGGTTACTTGATGTTCCACTGGCACGGGTTCCAATTTGCGTGACACGGTGTCTGTCACGACTGCGATTTTGTTCGGCTTGATGGGTTTTCTCAAGCAAGCGATAACGCCAAAAGCCTTGGTCATTACCTCTGTGAGGCCCAACACTCGAAGAACATCAGCCACTTCGCCTCTGTGAGGCCCAACGCTAGAAAGGTGTTCTTTATGTGACATCAGCACGGGTGCACTTGATTTTACGGGTCCTCTCAAGCACAGCACATCGCCAAAGGTCTCGGTGACTGCCTCTGACATTGCCTCTGTGACATTGTGACTAGACATTGCCTCTGTGATGCTCAAAGTTCGAAAATCATGCTTCACCACCTCGTCCCATTTCTCTTTGCTCTACCTCTACCACAGGTTCCTTCCACAGTAAGAAATCGGAACTTCTTTATGCAGCTTTTCTCGTTCATACACATCATACACATTCGTCTCTTTTGCATACCATATCTGGTGCCTCTTATGCTTAACTTTTCTCTTAAGATGCTTACACTCTATTGAATATGGGCACTGAAATTGCACATCCAGCGAAATATACTGGCTTCATTTCTTTCAAGCCTTCGCATGTCCTCGGCTGTCACAGCCCATGTTTTACTGCTATGAAGTATAGCTGTTTCCATGCAGGCATCAAACAATCTGCTTTCACTCTGAGAGCGAGACCCTTTTTTCCCAGCAGGAGTAGGAGCTCTGTAAACTTTGCCCAGCCTAATTTTATTCTCACAGCAACGTTCTCGGAGTATCTACCTCCACTACTACCTTGGTTACCGAGATAACGGAAACTATTCACTGCGTCTAGCTTGCCGCTCTGGCAGTTGATGAAATCTACTTTCTGCCCATTTACAGCGTTTATTGCACCTGTAATCTTCCACATATAAAAGTTAGTTTCCCTGTTAACCTTCCTCTGATATTGCTGCACCTTTTATGAGTCCAATATATATATATCTTTATATATAAAAGAGAGGTTGTGTGCTGTCTGTCTCCTACGATTTAGATTCCTAACTACTCCCACATTTTGCGGTGCAGTTTAACCAAAACCGGGTATCTTATATTCGTGATTCATATCGAGCCCTTCTGGGTATTAGCGCGCGTCTACAATGAGTCTACGATTTAAAAAAAATTTACCATCAATTTTTCCCATTTTTAATGCATTTTTGGCATATATAAGGGAAGTAACTCTCTAAAAATTTATTATTAAATCTCAGAACGTAAAAAGCTACAGTAACACCCCCCCCCCTTTGTGGTTAGCCATATTGAGATGGCAATTATACTTTACATCTCTAAAAATGCTTATATAGTTATTTCCCTTACAAACCCGAGCAACGCCGGGCGATACTGCTAGTATATATATATATATATATATATATTATATACACGGGGAGGGTGAGAGAAATACACAGACACAAATACACACACACACACGTGTGTGTGCGTGTGTGTGCATCTGTGTGTGTATACACATACGCCTAATTATATATGTATATATATTTTTTGAGCGTTTCAATCCAAATGTTGTGGCCATGATGGAGCACAGCCTGTATCGTCACATCGTGATTGCCTTTTGTTAAAAGAGGGAGTATAATATTGAACGTCTTTACATAAAATTTCATCGCTAAAACGATTGACGGTAGAAACATTCTTTTTTACTGATTTCAAACATTTTCCATTACAGGTTTTACCTGATTTGATTGGTGTGCAAGTATAATAATAGTTTCAAATCTTGTCACAAGGCCAGCAACTTTTGAAGTGGGGTTAAACTGATTACATCGACCCCAGTGCTCGACTGGTGTTTAATTTATCGATCCCAGAAGAATGAAAGGTAAAGTGGACCTCGGTGGAATTTGATCTCAGAACGTCAAAGCGGACGAAATGCCGCTATGCATTCTATTCTGCCTGGTGTGCTAACGATTCTACCAGCTTGCCACCGTCCTCCTCCTCCTCCTCCTCCTCCTACTACTACTACTACTACTACTACCACCACCACCACCACCACCACCACCACCACTACCACCACTACTACTACTACTATACTACTACTACTACTACTACTACTACTACAACTACAAATAAAAATAACAACGACGATGACGGCGAGGAAGAAGAGGAAGTGGAACAGAAGCAGAAGAAAAGGAAGAGGAGCAGAAGAAGAAGACCAGTGTTTGAAATTTCGTTCCTGCATTTACGAGAGAGAGACGGAGAGATAGACGGAGATAGAGCGGGAGACAGAGAGAGACTGAAAGAGAGACAGAGACAGCGTGAGAGGGCAAGAGAGAGAAAGAGAGAGTGATGGACATAAAATATATGTACGTTACGAATATTCTATCAAGTGAGCAACGAAGTCAGCATTTCACATCGAAGTCAGCATTTTTACAAAGGACAGTATATTTAAACCTACATCCGGCACCTCAATATCCGATACCAAGACAGACATTCAGTATTAGTCTAGCATTTTCTGAATTACTGTTCAAGAAAATCTCACCAAAGCCGTCTACACCGACACGACACTGGCTTCCTCAAACCGTTTGTAGAAACGCCTCTTGATAGTCTCTCGATCGGAAATATGGCGAACGCGTTCGGTTGTTGAAAACATACAAATAACATTGTTCAGAAGCGCTTGATTAAGAAGAGATATACATACATACATATATACATACATATATACCTACATGCGTATACATATATATACATATAAATATATATATATATATATATATATATATCGATATATATATATCTATATATATATATATATATATATATATACATATATATTCAGACACACATACATATCTACATATCTACATGCATTCATATACACGCTAAATATCGTTGTGTGTGTGTGTGTGTGTGTGTGTGTAAACTCATGCGTGTGATAGATACATAGGTAGATAGATAGTAAGATAGACAGATAGGTAAGTAAGTAGATAGATAGATAGATAGATAGATAGATAGATAGATAGATAGAATGATAGATATATAGATGTATTGATTGATTGGTGAGAAAAAGGGACGGAGAGAGAAAGATTTAAACGTATATACCTACAGGTAGCAGGTAATTTCGGGACTTCTCTTCAAATTTTAGTCCCTCTACTCAGATGTGTATGTGTGTTTGCATGTGTGTGCACGCGCGCGTGTGTGTGTGAGTATACATATGCATACTTACACATGCACCTTTGTGCGAATGGTAATTCGTAGATGCATATATATGCATAGATATTTGTAGATATATTTTATGTCGATACAGATACAGAAATATGTGTAATTACATACATAAACGTCAGTGTTTCGGAACACGTATATGTGTGGGGGGGGGGGGTAAAATCGTGTTCGTGTGTTCTCGTAAGATTATTTTCAGTTCCTGTATATCACTCTGTATACATCATTCCGACTATCATTCAGTTAAGTAAGTCTCACAATTTTCATATCGTTATGACATTGCTATACGAATTAAATTGACGCACACGTGTGTGTGTGTGTGTGCTGAAAGAAGAGTCGTGTTTTTAGGCAAGCCGTGAATATATATATATATATGTGCGCGCTCACGTGTGTGTATATATGTGTGTATATATATATGTGTGTGTCTGTGTCTGTGTGTGCGTGCGTACATTTGTTTTTATGTACTTATGACTGTATAAATTAATCTACGCGTATATGTATATACATATTACTTTCACATACATTCATTATATATATATTACGACACGCGAACATTCACATAATGTACATGTATACGCACTACAACTGTTCATATATGTATTTATATATATTATATATATATATATATATATATATATAGAGAGAGAGAGAGAGAGAGAGAGAGAGAGATAGATTGATAGATAGATAGATAGATAGATCGATAGATTGATTGAGAGATAGATAGATAGATAGATAGATAGATAGATTGATAGATAGATAGATATGCATATAATAGATATATATACATACATATACATATATGTACACATATATATATATACTATATATATAATGTATTTACTATTTATATATACATAAATACACATTAGTTACGCGCATTATGTGTTTATGCTTGGGAGTATATATATCTGTTATATATATATATATATATATATATGTGTGTGTGTGTGTGTGTGTATGTTTATAACATAATATAATACAATATAAATATAGACACACATATATACACATACACACACACATAGACACGCACACATACATACCAGTACGCACATATATGTATATGTAATATATATATATATATATTACACATACACAAACATATAGACAAATATACATACATACACATATACGTATCACCTATACGTCAATCTGTATGAAGGATTCTAATTTATATTTCTTACATTTGACTACGAGAGAAGGAAGGGAAAAGCGACTTTGACCAAAGGAAACAATTTAAAGAAAAGTTGCCAGAATCTTAAGAATCAGATTCATTCATTTCCTCTTCTTGGATATTTTCTAAAGAATGAAATATCTTTCTTAAACCAATCTTTTTTAGACTTGCACTGAACTTAATTCATTTCTAGCTACAAATAGTTTGTATATATCCGTGTATACGCACACACGCACGCACACACACACACACACATACACATGCATACGTACATACATACATACAGACATAAGTACATACACACATGTATATATACATGTGCATATATATGTATGTATATATATATAATTCTATATATAAGATGTATATATATATATATACACATATATATAAACATACATATGCATACATATATAGGAAAATATATAGATATATATGTATACATATTGGTATATATATATGTGTGTATGTATATGTATATGTATGTATATGTATATATATATATGCATGTATGCACATTGATATATATATTATATATATATATATATATGACTGTGTGTGTGTGTACATGTGTGTATTTTGTATGCGTATACATATACATGCATATAATATATACATATTATATAATATATACGCACATATGCATATACAGCCATATCTATCCGGTTGGTGCAAAGGTAATAGCCGATTTTAAGGTCTCTATTAAAAATGAAATAGCCCATGATTAAGACAATATTTATTCGTTAACATAATTTCTATTGCTTTCCAGAACTTCATTCCATCTTTCAATAAGCTTACAAACGCAACGCTTGTAAAATTGTTTAGGTTATGATGCGAAATATGAATCCAACTTATTTAGCATCTCTTTTCTTGATGTCAACGTGAGATCATTCAAATGGTTCTGAATTCCCCGAAACAAGTGATAACCAGAAGCGAAAGACCTGGAGAATATGAAGAATGAAGCAATATTTCCCATTCAAGTTCTTCCAAGAGATATTTGGTCAGTCGAGTTATGTGAGGACGAGCGTTATCATGGTGGAAGATGATATCTTTTCTGTTGACTAAACTGCGTCGGTTTCTGTTCAAAGCAGCTTTCAAACGATGAAGTTGATCACAGTAAAGATTAGCAGTAATTGTTTGAGTGTTGTTTAACAGTTCGTAACGGACAATTCCTCCAATATTCCACCATACACCCAACATGATGTTACTTGGATGAAGTTCTTCTCTTCGTTGTTGAACAGGTCTCCCTCCTCGACTGATCCACGATTGGTAGCGTTTAACGTTACGCTAAAGGATCCACTTCTCATCACCTGTAACAAGCCTTCCTAAAAATGGTTCCTTAAGGTGTCCTGAAGGCAATGACTGACAACAAACAACACGCTGTTGCAGACTCTCTGGAGACAGTTTGTACAGGACACATTTTCTAATCCCTGAAACCTTTCCGATCCTTTTCAGTTGGCGTAGAACAGTTGTATGGGCTACGTTGTATGCAAGTTCTCTACAGGTAGCGGTTGGATCTTGTGACAACAGTTTCCAACTCTTCGGAATCAAGCTGTTTTGAACGACCTTCTTTTGGCTCGTCTTTCAAACTCAAATCCCCATCACTGAAGTGAGGAAAACCATCTCCTGCAACTTCTTTCACTCACTACATCATCCCCATAGACTCTCTCAAGAGACTTTGCTGCTGTGCTTATTTTATGAAACTCATAGAGTAAGAAATGCGATCTTTAGATGGGACGAACATGAGTGCCAATATAGCAGAAAATTATAGCAAATTCAGTTAGAATCTGAAAGAAGGACGTATAAGTTACTCATTGTGACATTGCAAGAGGCTCAATTAAAAAAAATACCATCTAAAACTGTTTTCTAAAACATCGGCCATTACCTTTGCACCAACCTTAGCAAATTACCTACATATCTGTATGTGTGTATGTATTCATACACATATCTATCTATCTATCTATCTATCTATCTATCTATCTATCTATCTATCTATCTATCTATCTATCTATCTATCTAAGATGGGTGAATGTAGCAAGAATGGCACGTATGAATGACGAAGCCACCTTGAGCATAGTCCTATGAACCCAGAAATCGAAAAAGAGAGTTGCTTATGCAAAAAAAAAAAAAAAAAAAAAGAAATATAAAATGTGACTCATTGACCGAGGTTACCGTGGTCTTTCCGCAGGCTTTTCTTTCCACGGGTTAACCTCACCTGTCCTCCCCTTTACACTTCATATTGAATTTCTGTGATAACGATCCCTATTGATCATTTTTTTTCCTCTCCCCCCCCTTTTTTTTTTTTTTTTTTTTTTTAACCCCCCTTATTTTGTCCTCTTTCTCTCCTTTTACGATCCCTTTTGATCGAACCTCCCCCTTCCTTTTTTTTTTTTTTTTTTTTATACCTTCAAAAGAAAAGCTATACCTTGTAATTTGTTTATCTGTGTGCACCCTGTGTGGCTATAAAGAAACATATCTATCTATCTATTTTCTATCTATCTATCTATCTACATCTATCTATCTACCTGTGCATATATATATATATATATATATATATAATATATATATATGTATAAATGTCCTGATCTACAGAAAAAGAGACAATCCATGCAATAGAAACACCCCTCGTCACCTGTTCTAAAGAAGACCAAAATTTCAAGCCTTGTGCCTAAAATAGAAAGGAAATATATTGCTGAGTACAAATTCCACCCAGGTCATTTCGGAGTCTAGTTGATCAGTGGTGGTCGATCTAATCGACTTCACCACACCCCACCCGCATCTAAATCGCTGGCCTTCTGCCAAAATTTGAAACCGATACTTATTGAACTGCCTGGGTTGTAGTTAAAAGCGATAATGTAGTGGTGAAGACGTTAACTTCAAGATTAATTATAAAACGGCTTGGAAGATCCAGTGAAAAGGAGCAAAATTTCTTGTGAATTTGTGTGTCTCCTAGTTGTTGCTACTTGTTGAAAAATGGCGGAAATTTCAGCGGAAGTCCACAAATCTTTAGGTTGACTTGCATTGAAATTGCAGGATTAAAATTCCAAATTTACAGGATTTCTCATACCGAATTATTGTACAGAAGAGCAAACCAGATTCTCTCAGTTATCTTCATATACTATTTTTAAACTTACTGTATTTATAGATATATCGATGGTCAATAATATATGTATACATACTTAACACACACACATATATAGCCAAATATACATATGACTATATATGTGTGTGTGTGTGTAAACATACATATATAAGCGTATATATAAGTATATACAAGCCTACATGCACACATACAAATATATATATATATATATACATATATATATAGCAGAAACGTTAGCACGCCGGGCGAAATGCGTAGCCGTATTTCGTCTGCCGTTACGTTCTGAGTTCAAATTCCGCCGAGGTCGACTTTGCCTTTCATCCTTTCGGGGTCGATAAATTAAGTATCAATTACCCATTGGGGTCGATGTAATCGACTTAATCCGTTTGTCTGTCCTTGTTTGTCCCCTCTATGTTTAGCCCCTTGTGGGTAATAAAGAAACAGATATGGTACCTGTACTTGCTAGACATCACAGCTAAATCTGTCTAAAATTACATTCTGTCATCTTAAGAAAAAGACATTGGATGTGGTAGTCATTGATATATGTTTCAGTCATTTGACTGCGGCCATGCTGGAGCACCGCCTTTAGTCGAGCAAATCGACCCCCAGGACTTATTTTTTAAGCCTAGTACTTATTCTATCGTTTCTTTTGCCTAACCGCTAAGTAACGGGGACGTAAACACACCGGCATCGGTTGCCAAGCGATGTCGAGGGGACAAACACACTCACACATATATATATACAGTGGTTAGGGCAGCGGACTCGCGGTCATAGGATCGCGGTTTCGATTCCCAGACCAGGCGTTGTGAGTGATTATTGAGCGAAAACACCTAAAGCTCCACGAGGCTCCGGCAGGGGATGGTGGTGATCCCTGCTGTACTCTTTCACCACAACTTTCTCTCACTCTTACTTCCTGTTTCTGTTGTACTTGTATTTCAAAGGGCCGGCCTTGTCACTCTCTGTGTCACGCTGAATATCCCCGAGAACTACGTTAAGGGTACACGTGTCTGTGGAGTGCTCAGCCACTTCCACGTTAATTTCATGAGCAGGCTGTTCCGTTGATTCGGATCAACCGGA
>NW_021832292.1:5000-27500 GCF_006345805.1 Octopus sinensis | reverse complement strand
TCGACTTAATCCGCCTCTCAGTCCTTGTTTGTCCCCTTTGTGTTTAGCCCCTTGTGGGTAGTAAAGAAATAGGTATTTCGTCTGCCGCTGCGTTCTGAGTTCAAATTCCACCGAGGTCGACTTTGCATCCCATCCTTTCGGGGTCGATAAATTAAATACCAGTTACGTACTGAGGTCGATGTAATTTTGTTTGTCCCCTCTATGTTTAACTTCTTGTGGGCAATAAAGAAATAAGAAACTTGCTTCTTGACCACATGGTTCTGGGATCAGTCCCACTGCGCGACACCTTCGACAAATGTCTTCTACTATGTCGTATTTCATTTGGTATGTTGTGAGACTATTGATCCCGACCATTTAGCATCCTACTACTATCATGGCACTCCCGCATTCTTCTTCTTCTTCTTCTTCCTTCTCCTTCTCCTTCTCCTTCTTCTTCTTCTTCTCCTTCTCCTCTTCTTCTTCTTCTTCTTCTTCTTCTTCTTCTTCTTCTCCTTCTCCTTCTCCTTCTTCTTCTTCTTCTTCTTCTTCTTCTCCTTCTCCTTCTTCTTCTTCTTCTTCTTCTTCTTCTTCTTCTTCTTCTTCTTCTTCTTCTACTACTTCTTCCCTACCAAGAATTCACAACGACTTCGAACCCACAAGAGTAAACAAAAGAGACAGAGACAGGCAGAAAAAAGGAAAATGCCCCTTGTATTTGAACACTATGCAAATATTCTTTTAAAAAACTTTTCTTTTTAATTTTTCCAAAATTTAATTGTCTTACATTCTTACAGTTGAAAAAGTTTCAATGTCTGAAACGGTACTGAATGTCATTTATAAAATTATTTTAGCATTTTCTACCTTGACTTTATTTTTCCATATATATCAACCCGTGTGTTCCTTTTCAGCCTACTATATATATATATATATATATATATATATATATATATATATATATATATATATATATATATATATATATATATACAAGGGCTTCTTCAGTGTCTGTGTACCAGATCTACTCACAAAGCATTGGTCGGCCTAAGGCTAAAAGTAGGAGACACACAAGTGTCACGCAGTGGGACTGAACCCGGTACTGTGTGCTTCGGAAACGTACATCTTACCACACAGCCATACCTGGTTACAAACTACATAAAAAAGAAAGAGAACTACCTAGAAGTTTGCAACGAACCACAGCAGTGAAAAGAAAACAACGTCTTATTGAGAACCTCTATTGACCCTCGAATCAAAGTTATGTTTCGTTTAGAAGAAGAGAAAAATACACGCGATAGAGCTTACAATACAGAAATTGTCGGAACACAGAAAGAAATACATCATTCTCAAAGATAGATTCCACAATAGAAATAGTATAAAAGAAAACATACTTTATCATGGAGCTGTCAGATTTGAAGTCGTGTTACATTTAGCGAAATACGTGCCGAACAGAGGTTGGCTAAATATGAAGTAGAATACGGTAACTGATAGTACATAATAAATTGTAAGCTGTTGTTTATGCGACACCAAGATAGGGTGTGAAGTGAAAACGTTGCATTGTGAAAATTCTATATTTTCTGTTGTTAATTCGGTTGTCTCACTGTCTCTCTCGTGTTTTAAGTTTGTTAGCTGTAATTGAGTAAGTCGTATTACGTAACTTCAGCCATGTTGATTACGTCACGCTACTGGCGTTGGTTCTAGTAGAGGCCGTCTGTTTGATCATTCCACCAACTGCGTCTGCCTGTGAGGTTAAGAAGCGGCACCATACTCTGAAACTACCTACATTTTATATTACTCGTTTAAATACTCTCTCTCTTTTTACTCTTTTACTTGTTTCAGTCATTTGATTGCGGCCATGCTGAAGCATCGCCTTTAGTCGAGCAAATGGATGTATTCTTTGTAAGCCTAGTACTTATTCTATCGATCTCTTTTACCGAACCGCCAAGTGACAGGGACGTAAACACACATCATCGGTTGTCAAGCGATGTTGGGGGAGGGGGGAAACAGAGACACAAACACACACACACACACATATACATATATACGACAGGCTTCTTTCAGTCTCCGTCAACCAAATCCACTCACAAGGCTTTGGTCGGCCCGAGGTTATAGTAGAAGACACTTGCCCAAGGTGCCACGCGGTAGGACTGAACACAGAGCCATGTGGTTGGTAAGCAAGTTACTTACCACACAGCCACGCCTGCGCCTAGCTACTTACCACACAGCCGCTCCTGCGCCTATATACATGCATACATACATGCATGGCAAGAAATCTTGAAATAAACTGAATGACATACAGTACATACAACTTACCAGAAGTTTATCATTTAAATATATGAGCATGTTTAGATATGCAACTATATGCATGAGAATACATACATAAAGCAAAACATACATACAGTGTTGAAATTCCACTGAAGGAGCCTTGGATTTAGGTTAAAAACCGGCTCTTTTTCTATTGCCAAAGAATTTTGAAATAAAACTGAATAATGACACACATACATACACACAGGAGCAATCTCAAGATTAATCAGCCAAAATTGCGAGGATGATCCGGTTCTTGACTGAAGATAAAAGGCTTTGATTGACCCGTCCGTGTTTTTTTGTATCGTCTATCTGGATGTTTTGTTGTACCGTTTTGCGTTCTTGTCCCATTTTGTATTTTATAAATATATAAATATATATAAATAGCGACCTACGTACAATTTGTTCTCTTAAATACATACATACATACATACATACATACATACATACATACAGACATACATACATACATACATACATACATACATACATACATACATACATACATACATACATACATACATACATACATACATACAGGCAGATAGACAGACATATATACGTATATACATATATACCAGCATGCATGCATACAAGAATATCTACTTACGTACATACACACATTCACACATACATAGAAACGTGAGACTCAGAGTAGTTGAAATGTCTTTCTGCTATAATATATTAAAGACCACTCTACAATTACATTTCGTTCGGCTTCCTTGTGTGTCTTCATTTTCATATTTTTGTTCCCAACTTTGACCCTTCGTAAATCCTAAATTTTATTTTAGAATTTATGGGAGCAACTGTCTTTGAAAACTCATATTATTGTTGAATGCTCGAAATGAGGAGTAGATAGACAGCCGACAACTAATGAAGGGTCCTTTCGCTGTCTTTAGTTGTCCTGTTTTCCATTTTTTCTCGTTGTTTACGTATTTCATGTTATTTGCATGTATGTATGTATGATGTACGTATGATGTATGTATGTATGTATGTATGTATGTATGTATGTATGTATGTATGTATGTATGTATTATATAATATATATATATAGGAGAGTATTGTTGTTCGCTTGAAGCATTGTGTATTGTTTGTAAAAAATAAAAGTTTTGAATGGTACATCAGGACAAGGCAAGAAACTATAAGATAAACAATAAACTGGATAACCTGTTGTAATTTCAGCATCCATAGTCCGATAATCGGACTATGGATGTTGAAATTACAACAGGTATATAGTCCATTGTTTGTATTACAGTGCATTGTTTACCATTCAAAACTTTTTATTCTCTCTCTCTCTCTCTCTCTCTCTCTCTCATATTATATATATATAATATATATATATATAGATAGATAGATAGATAGATAGATAGATAGATAGATAGATAGATAATAGATAGATAGATAGATAGATAGATAGATATACCAAGAAAAAAAGGACAATTTCTGAGGTCAGTGTTCTTAATCACTCATTATATTTCAAAGCATCAGAATCCTTCACAGCATACATAGGTGCACTCATATATATATATATATATATATATATATATAAAATATTATTTGAGACAAAACCCTATTTTGCAAACAAACAAGGAAAGTCTTAATCAATACATAAAATTTAATAAATAGTCAAAAAAATTTGGATATATTCCCTAATATTTATATATATTATATATATATATATATATACATTTACATTGAGCAAGTATTTCACTTATATCTCGCGTATTTGCTGCTGAAGAGGGTAACAATTTCTTATGAATTAACCCCGAAATTGGACCAATGCTGTAATAACGAATTTTTTAGAGATTTCTATCGGTTTGTTTCGAGACACAAATTATAACGGTTATCGACAATTTATTGTTTCGGCATATTTGGCATTAGAATTATATATATATATATCTAAAGCATAAATGTACTTGCATGAGATCTTATGAGGTTGTATATCCGTATGAGAAATCAATGAAGATATTAAAAGATTCACATGGGGAATGTAAAACGGTAATGATGGTATAAATGAATTTACGAAGTCTCACAGCCGTTTCGATGACGTGTAGATTAAGATTGGCGAATTATTTCCAACTATAACAATCGTCCACAATTGTATCATTAGAGGTAATTTAAGAGGGTTTACAAAAAGAGTTTAAATTTTTTTTAAATTTGAATGCTGTATCGATGATATATAACATCGGTTGTCAAACAAAGGTGGACATAAACACACACACAAATATATACTTACCTACCTACCTACCTACCTACCTACCTACCTACCTACCTACCTACCTACCTACCTACCTACCTACCTACCTACCTACCTAACTACCTACCTACCTACATACATACATCATACATACATACATACATACATACATACATACATACATACATGCATACATATATACATACATACATACGTATATAATAATATATATATATGTATAGGCGGCGAGATGGCAGAAATATTAGCATGCTGGGCGAAATGCTTTACGGTATTTCGTCTGCCGCTGTGTTCTGAGTTCAAATTCCGCCGAGGTCGACTTTGCCTTTCATCCTTTCGGGGTCGATAAATTAAGTACCAGTTACACACTGGGGTCGATGTAATCGACTTAATCCGTTTGTCTGTCCTTGTTTGTCCCTTCTGTGTTTAGCCCTTTGTGGGTAGTAAAGAAATATATATATATATAAACTGTAACATAACTGAGAGCCACCACAGTATCCGCCCGGATGAATATATATCCCTCAAAACATACGAACGCACGCGCGCGCACACACGCGCACACACACGCACACACACACGCACACACTCTCACACACACACACACACACACAGTTTTATCTTTTTATTTGTTTCAGTCACTTGACTGCGGCCATGCAGAGGCACCGCCTTAAATGTTTTAGTCGAACAAATCGACCCCAGGTCTTATTGCAACGGTCTCTTTGGCCGAAACGTTAAGTTGCAAGAACATAAACACACCAACACTGGTTGTCAAGACAGAAACACACACACACACACACACACACACACACACATACACGTATATATGTCTGTCTATCTGCCTGTATGTATGTATGCATGTATGTATGTATGTATGTATTATGTATTTAAGAGAACAAAATGTACGTAGGCCGCTATTTATATATATTTATATATTTATATATGTGTATGCGTATGTTCTAGTTGAATGAATCGACCACAGAACATCTTTTTCTGTTAGGCCTGGTACTTATTCTATCGTTTTCTTTTGCATAACCTTTAAGTTTTGGCCACATAAATAAACCAAAAACCAGATGTCAAGCACTGATGGTGGGCAACACAGACACAAAGACGCACACACACAAACACCAAACACATATACATACATCATACATACATACATACATATATTATATATATATAATATATATATATATCTATATATATATATATATATATATATATATATATAACTACGAGCTTTTTTCAATTTCCAACTACCTACCATCTCCACTTGCAAGGCTTTGGCCGACTCGAGGTTTTAGTAGAAGACACTATGGTGCTACGCAATGAAACTGAATCGGGAGCCACGTGATTGAGAAACAAACATCTTAGCACACAAATGCGCCTGCGCCAATCTTTTTTTTTTTTTTTTGAGAAATCTATTTTTGAATCATTTTGGAATCTTTTTTGTTTTTTTTTTTTGTTTTTTCTTTTCTGGTTAATTTTTGTTAATTTTTGTTTATTTTCAGAGCATTAATATGGAATGTCAAGTTAAAAAAAAAACGAGCCTCTTCGGCACCTTTTTGCTTTTAATCAAGGTTCTAAGGCCGCAAAACCTGCACGCGACATTTGTGCTGTGTGTGGAGATGGTGCCATAGATGAAAGAGCCACTCTTGATTGGTATGCCAGGTTCAAAAATGGAAATTTTTGACTTCAAATACACATCTCGTTCTGGCCGTCCAGTTGAGTTCGATGAAGAGCGATTAAACCAACTTTTGCACGAAAGTTCTTGTCAAACAACAAAGGAACTGGTAGAAAATACAGAATGCCCCCACACAGCTATAGAGAAGTATTTTCCCTCGATGGGAAATGTTCTGCGGTATGGATTCCGCATGCTTTAAGTGAAAACAATAAAAATCAACGAGCCACACTCTCTACTGGTTTGCTTGCTCGTCACCGCTCAACTCATGGACACAAGCAACGATTTCTTTAGCGAATCGTTATTGGCGACGAAAAATGGTACCTGTACATCAATATGAAGCAGCGTAAGGAATGGCTTAGCACCGGTAAACAAGCGTGAAACAAGATCTTCATCCGCGTAAAACGATGTTGTGCATATGGTGGGACTGGGAAGGGATTATCCATTACGAATTGCTTGAACGGAACCAAACGGTCAACGCGGAACTCTAAGTTCAACAGATGGAACGACTCAACATGGCTATTCAAGAGAAAATACCTAGTCGGCAGCATGGAGTTCTGCTGTACGACAACGTCCACCCGCATATCGCTAATATGACCAAGGAAGCCATTCAAACGCATAGCTGGGAAGTGCTGCCACACCCGACGTACTCTCCTGATTTGACACCAGTGGATTTCCACTTCTTTCGATCTCTTTCAAATGCTATGCGCGGAGTTTCGTTCAATACAGACTATGTATCAATACTGATACATAGTCAGCTTGGTTGGATCAATTTTTCGAGTCGAGTTCGGGTGATTTCTACCAACGGGGTATTGAAAATCTTGTTGAACATTGGGAAGAAGTTGTAAACAAGAAGGGTGAATACATTATTCATTAATTAGTTGTTATTTTTTACCAAATCTTTAAAAAAAATTTATTTTAAAAAACGGTGGGAACTTAGTTGCCGACCTAATATATAATGTGTGTATGTGTGTTTATCTATCTATTTATTTATTCTTTTACTAGGTTCATTCATTTGACAGCGGACATGCTGGAGCACCGCCTAAAAGGGTTTTACTCGAAGACTTATTCTTTGCGAAGCCTAGCACTTACTCTATCAGTCACTTTTACTGAACCTCTAAGTTACAGGGGCAGAAACACACCAGCAACGGTTGTCAAACACAGACTCAAACACACAAATATATACATGTGTGGGGGGGGACGAGATTGTTTCATTTACCGTCTACCAAATACACTCACAAGGCTTTGGTCTTACTATGGTCTCTTATTACAGCCCGAGGCTATAGTAGAAGACACTTACCCAAGGTGCAACACAGTGGGAATGAACCTTGAATTATGTGGTCGTGAAGTAAGCTTCTTACCACACAGCTAGGCTTGCCCCTATATATATAGAGACAGGTGGATGGTGAACAAAAATCTGGAGTGGAGTGAAAGCGTTTGAGGAGGTCAGGATAACACATGCAGTGTTCAAGAGTGTATGGTGCGAGATGGTGAAACTCAGTGACCTTTTTGTGTGCACATTTTGTGACACACCACGCCTTTCTTTTGCTGGGTTTCAATCTCATTTGCGGACCCATGAAAAACGAACCTCCATCACTACTCGACTATATATCTGTGCACACCTTCCTTCTCTCTCTCTCTCTCTCTCTCTCTCTCTCTCTCTCTCTCTCTCTCTCTCTCTATTTATCTATCTATCTATCTATCTATCTATATATATATATATATATTCTATATAATATATATATATATATATATATTCACACATACATACAAACATTTATTGACATATGTATAGCTTTTCTATCTTTCTATATATATTTATATGTATATACTACATACATACATACATACATACATACATACATACATACATACATACATACTTATATACAAACACATATATACAAGAAACCATGCATATATATGCATTATACACACACATTCGTACACACATGTATGTGTGAAGTGTCGAAAGTACAAAGAGTAAAATAACGAAAGAAATAACTACACACATACATACAAAATATGATTAATCTACTCCCCCCCACCTCTGTCCTCACTCTTCCTCCCCCCCTCTCTCTCTCACTTTCTCTCTGTTATCATACTTTAATCGCCTCAGCTTCTTTTATATGCTTATAATAATACATGACAACCTAAAATAAATCTTTTCTGGTGCAATTTCTGAATCATTTTTTCTCTCTACCACACTATTTGTTCGTTTGTAAACATTTGGCATTCGACAATTTCTTTCTATCGATATTTCTTATTATTTGTATGTATAACTCCGAATTCGGGAGGGGGGGGGGCTTTCTTATAAAGTAATACACATACACATACACACACACATACACATACACACTTACATCTGTGTGTATGTTGTGTGTGTGTGTATTTTTGTTTGTTCCACCTCTATACTACAATATTCTAGATTTATACAATAGCTATACCAAAGTAATCTATGATACATCTGGTTTTACTTATATCTGAACTGTATAATGTATACTCTCTCTCTCTCTCTGTCTCTTTGTCTCTTTTCCTCTCACCTTCCCTCTCTCTTCTGGTATATGTATATGTATATATAATATAATATATAATATATATATATATATATGTTTTGCAAAATAGTGGTTTTGTCTCAAATAATATTTTATATATATATATATATATATTATATATATATATATACATATATATATACATCTATATTATATAGATATTACATATATATAATGTATATAGTATTATGTAGTTGTTTGCTCTGTAATTGTTTGTGTTGATTTTGCTGTAAATGTGTGTGTGTGTGTGTGTGCGTGTGGTGTATTTGCTGTTGTGTTTGTGTGTGTGTTTGTGTGTGTGGTGTGTGTGTGTGTGTTTGTGTGTGTGTTTGTGTTTGTGTGTGTGTTTGTGTGTGTGTGTGTTTGCGTGTGTGTGTGTGTGTTTGTGTGTGTGTGTGGTGTGTGTGTGCCGCAGTAAAGATGGCGCACGTCTTCGGTGTTTTCCTATTGTTAAATCTTGTCCATCTTTCTTTCAGTCAGATAGAAGGGAATAACACCAATGACATCGGAAAAGAGGGAGAAAGGGCGAGAGAGAAAGAGAGAGAAGCAAAAAAAAAAGGAGCAAAGCAGTGGTAGAGAGTGAGAGAACGCGTGAGAGATAGAGAGAGAGAGAGAGTAAGAGATAGTGACAGAGTGTTAGAGAGAGAAAAAGAGAGACAGAAACAATCTTCTGAATGAATAGATTATGATTGTTACACACACAAACCATATACATATGAATATATACGTGTTATATATATATATATATATATATATATATATATATATACATATATATATTATATGTATTATATGTATTATATACGTACATATATATATAGAGAGAGATATTGATATATATGGTTATATATGTATAGTATATATATATATATGTATATATACATATATATATGTATAAGTATATGCATATATATATATATATGAATTATGTATATATATATGTATATTATACATTATATATATATTGTATATATATGGATTATGTATATATATACATATATGTTATACTATCTACAGTATATATCTATATTATATATAATATTATATATATATATGAATTTATGTATATATATATATACAAATTCATATATTATATATATAAATTCGTATATATATATACATATAAAAGATATATATATATATATATATATATATATATTATATATATATATATATCAATTTCCAATGTATATCATTTATTTGTTAAAACCTGAATACATATAAATTAACTGTCTTATTTTACCTCATATAGTACTATCTCTATTTGTATCAAAAAAACCTTCCGTATCGCTTCTCTCTCTCTCTCTCTCTCTCTCTCTCAAACACTATCTCTCCCATCTCACCATTTCTCCATCTTTCTCGCTCGAGCTTCCTAAGCTCACCCAGCCCTTAACCATACACTCATATACTAAAAAAAGAAAGAACAGAATAAAGAAAAAAATTTTAAAAGCCAAACTTCCTACCTACGATCTGCACTTACCTCCCTCTTCTAAGATACCTCTATCTCTCCGTATTCTCTTCCTGTCCAATGCAGACTTACCAAGCAATAATAAGTCAGTAACAATGATTCTAAATAAACATTGATCCTTGCAATCTTCTCCGTGTCTTCTCTTTCTTTTCCTGTCAGTGCAATGGTACAACAAGCTATGAGTGAAAACCTATTCTTCTTTTTATAATAATCATACTATATACCTTCAATCTTTTTATTCTTTCGTTTTGATTCTTTGTAGATTTTTTATTTTATTTTATCTTGGTGTTTTGCTATTTCTTTTCATTTCATCATTTTTTTCTTTCTCCTATATTTTTATCTTTTTGTCTGCTATACCTCGCTGTCACAGAGATTTGATTGTGCTGTAGAATGGTCATATGTTCGTAAAGAAGCAAAATTTAAGAGTCAAAAACAGTTGTTCAATGCGCTGTTAGAACTGTTTTCCCTTGATTCTTTCACTCAGTCCGTGTCGCTGAAATGCAGGACAGAGGATCGAATTACGGCTGAAGCTGTCTCGTTTGATTAAAATACTTGTAACTAAATCAGGAGTTAAATTTTACTGAAAAGTCTCACTTTATAATATAAGAGATAAGGTATAATTTTAATCATGCTGAAAATTTCTAAAAAGGGAGAAATAGTGCAGGACAAAGAATCTACTTGTGGTTGAAGCTACCTCGTTTGATTCAGATACTTGTAGCTGAAACAGTCGACAAGGAATTTATTTTGTTTTAAAATTTACTGAAACGTCTCTCTCCGTAATATATCTAATCGATAAGTTATAGGTTAAATCATGGTGAAGATTTCTATAAAAAAAAAGGTGAAATAGTACAGAACAAAGAATCTAATTGCAGTTAAAGCTGTCTCGTTTGATTTGAATACTTGTTGATGAAACAGTAGTCAATGAAATATTTCCATCTTTAATGTTAATGAAATCTCTTTCTCTCCCTCCCCCACTCTTTCCCCCTCTCATTGTAATTAATAAGATAGAGTTTTAATCATGCTGAAGAGTTCTAAAAGAATGAAATAGGGCTAGGACAATAGATGATTACTACCAAACAGAAATTATAATAAGTTTTAAAAGATTATTAAGTTATGTGGTTTCGTGCATGAAAGTGAATCTTATAGCCCGAAATATTCAGCGACTACAAGGTGTGTGTGTGTACATGAATACATACACACACACACACACACACATACATACATATATATATATATGTCTATATATATATATATATATATATATATATATATATATATAATATATATATATATATATATATATATATGTATGTATCATACGTATATGATGTATATAGGCGCAGGAGTGGGTGTATGGTAAGTAGCTTACTTACCAACCACATGGTTCTAGGTTCATTCTCACTGCTTGGCACCTTGGGCAAGTGTCTTCTACTATAGCTTCGGGCCGACCAAAGTTTTGTATATGGATTTGGTAGATGGAAACTGAAAGAAACCCTTTGTATATAATTATATATATGTGTGTGTGTTTATGTGTGTGTGTGCTTGTGTGTGTATATGTTTGTGTCTGTTACCCCACAACATCGCCTGACAACCGATAGTGGTGTGTTTACATCCCCGTAACTTAGCGGTTCGGCAAAAGAGACCGATAGAATAAGTACTAGGCTTACAAAGAATAAGTGCTGGGGTCGATTTTCTCGACTAAAGGTGGTGCTCCAGCATGGCCGCAATCAAATGACTGAAACAAGCAAAAGAGTAAAGAGAGTATATGTATGTATATATATATATATATATATATATTATAATATATACACACACACACACACATATGTGAATATGCATATTTGCGTGTGCATGTATGCGTGCATTCATGTGTATGTGTGTGTGTATATGATTTTCGTACCCACCGTTCGAAAACCAGAATTATTTCACGTTGCCTCGAATTTTAGAAATTATAACAACAATGTGCGTTTGTATGTAGCTCAACATTCTCTAATGTGTCCTTCCTTTTATGGATGTGATTTGAGGGAGAGACAGACCCACTATTCCAAACAATTCGAATGACCCTTTAAAGACTCTCTTGTTTGCTCAAAGAACTTTTAATTTAGACCTTGTGAATTAAAGAGTGAAGACATCAGTGCTGTCCCGTTCCCCAACTCTTCTACCACCAATACCTCGCCTTACATGATCATTTTATTTATTTTCTATTTTCTATATTTTATTTATTTATATATTTTTTTATTTACTCAATTACTTTTTTTGCTGGAAAGTGTGGTTGGTAAGTTTAAGGGATTTACAAATTTGGCAACTGTTACTTCATTTGTTTTATGCGGTGGTGCCTGGTGTCTTTGTTGAATATCATCCAGTCCTTTATTTTTTTTTTGTATTTTATTTTAAATAGAAAAAAACCTAATCAATTATATTTGTTTGTTAGAACAGTAAGTATAATAATAACCAAGCCCCAACCCTATCCGTTACCCTCACTTGTCTTAGGAATAGAAGATAATATTAAAACATTTGCATAAAATAATACACAAGGTTTCGTAGATTTCCCACCCCCCTGTCTTTTATTTAATCTTTTATTTGTTCAAGTCATTTGGGTGCGGCCATGCTGGTGCAGTGTGTTGGAGAATTCTTGCCCCAGTACTTAATTTTTTTTTCTTTTTGTAAACCTGGAACCTATCGCTCTCTTTGGCCGAACCATTAAGTTACGGAACCGTAAACACATAAATACTGGTAGGGTGTATATATATATATAATATATATATATATATATATATATATATATGATATAGGTCTCTTTCAGTTTCCGTCCACCAAATCCACTCACAAGGCTTACGTTGGCCAGAGGTTATAGTACAAGACATTTGCCTAAATTGCTACGCAGCAGGACTGAACCCGGAACCATGTGGCTGGGAAGCAAATTTCTTACCACACAGCCTTATATTATATGCAGAGGGGATGATTATACGATGAGGCCACACAATAAATAAAAATATTTCCAAGGTTTCCCCTACTTCGTCAACATCCCTTCCAAGTAAGGAGTGTAATGTAATAAAAAATAAAAGAACGCAGACAAAAAATTATATCTAAAAATAGACTACTACTACTACTACTACTACTACTACTACTATTATTATTATTATTATTATTACTATTATTATTATTATTATTATTATTATTATTATTATTATTAAGGAGCTGAACTGGCAGAATAGTTAGCATGCCGGACAGAAGCACTCGGCTGTATTTCTTCCGGCTCTTTACGTTCAAATACCACCGAAAACCATGACTGCCACTGCCTGGAACCTATTATGGTTTTGGTTTGGTCCAGGTTCGATCTTATTCCTAGTAGAGTTCATGTGGGTGGCGGATTACCTGTAACCTTAAGTATCTACAAGTTTCTTAAAATACTCCTGTGGTTATTATTATTATTATTATTATTATTATTATTATTATTATATTATTGCATATGCACAGCTTCTAACGCTGGAGATGTACTACAGTGTCAGCTGCTCACTACCAGTGAACTAAGGTAACACCTCTTATTTCTAGAGCACCATCCGGAATATTCGAGCGGTTCCAAGCAGTGCTGTTATCTGCAAGTGCTCCACCCTTATTGCAGCCCCTATTTGTTCCATGTACTTCTCGAGAGTTTTGCTCACTTTTCCCAGGGCGCCGACAATTATTGGTACTACTGCTACCTTTTTCATCAACCACAACTGCTTAACTTCCCAAGCTAACCTGTCATATCTCTCAACTTGTCTTTCTTCCTCATCGCATACCTTACTGTCAGCTGGGCATGCTATATCTGTGATTCAGTATAGTTTGTTTTTTTCTCAATTAAGACGATGTCCGGCTTACTATTCTCTATCTCATGGTTGCACTGAATCATAAAATCCCATAGGATCTTTGCATTTTTGTTTTCGACGATGCCTTCAGGTTTGTCATCGTACCAATTTTTTGATCTATCAAGTCCATACTTGTTGCAAATTGTCCAATGGACAAGCCTGGCTATATTGTCGTGGCGTCTCTTATATTCTATTTTGTATTTTATGTAGTTTGTTCTTAGTGCTTGCTCTTGGGCAGCACAGATTAGAACCTCCGTTTCCGGTTTTAAATCACTTTTAGTCACCCACAGCCATCTTTTTTCTCTGACTATCTTATCTTCAACATCCCTATGAAATTTACCATGCATTCTTTTCTTTACCCACCTATTTTCTGTTTCATTCGTTTACAATCTCTTGTATAGTGCTTTATCTTTGCAATCTTTCAACCTACACAAGCCTGACCTTCTTACTTCTAGTAATAGCGGTTGTGTGGAATTTTTTACATACTATGCTATGTTGTTTTTTTCTGCTCTAATGCTGTGTTCGCATCCAATAAGTCCTCTTCCCCCTCTTTTTCTTGGTACATACAGTCCGTCTGTGTCACCTTTTGGGTGGAGTGACCCATATCTAGTTAGCAACTTTCTTGTCTTTCTGTCTAAGCTGTTTAGTTCGTCTACTGTCCATGCAATTATCCCTGCTCCATATCTTATGCGTGAAACCGCCCGGGTGTTGATCGCTTCAATTTTATTCCGTCCATTTGATTTCGACTTGAGTATCAGTCTCAGTCTACACACGTACTCCACCTTAAATTGTTCTCTCATTTCTTTCTCCATCAATTTATCAATTTCCAAAATCCCCAAGTACTTATAGCTCATCTCTTCTATCTGCGTCATAACTCCACCGACGGTATCTTTACCCCGCCCATACATTTTGTCTCTCTCCAATACTAACACACCACACTTTCTCAGTCCGGACTCCATTCTGTTATCAGCACAGAAGATATACACCGTGTCAACGTGGGACCTGACTTGGGCTTCATCTTTACCATAAGGTTTGAGGTCATCCATGAATAACAAATGGCTGACTTTTTGTTCGTGTCTTTTGAATACACACCCAGCTTTTGCTTTCTCTCAGAAACAGTATCAGTGGTATCAAGTACAGCACAAAGATTAGTGGGGAAAGTCAGTCCTCTTGGAAGATGCCCCTCCTAATTTCGACTGTCCCTAAACTTCTTCCGTATGCTGTCAGGTCCATCATCAAATTTGCCACACTTTTTCCAAACAATCGCTCAACATTCGATGCAATACCAAATAGGTTCATACACTCCATAATCCAAGAATGTGGGATCATACCGTACGCCTTACGATAGTCGATCCATGATATAGCTAAGTTACTTTTCCTCCTCTTGCTGTCCCTAAGTACAGTTTTGTCTATCAGGGGTTGATCCTTAGTACCTCTATTATTATTATTATTATTATTATTATATTATTATTATCATTTTTATTATGATTCTATTATTCAGTAGTATATTTTTATATCGTGCTTTCACTTCACTACCGAGCGCGGCTCTGTGGCCTTGGGTATGTGCTGTGGTTTGTTGTGATGCTTGATGGTATTGTATGGAAAGTGTTCTGCGTAGGATGTGTGCAGTGCCTAGTAGTGCAATTTTCTTTGTATATGTGTTTGTAAGTCTGGTGTTTTTGTTATGTATTTGTCTGAATATTTTTTTATCATGCCTATGCACCTATTATGATAGGAATTGTTTCTGCTTTAGATTCCACATTCTGGTACCTCTATTTCCAGGTCTTTGTATTTTGAAAGTTTCTCCATTTCTTTTAGAGACACGTTGTCATCTGCTGGTATTGATACATCAATTAGAAAACATTTTTTTCTTCATGATCTTTCACAACTATATCTGGCCTGGTTTTGCCTTAATTTCTCTATCTGTGTGTATTGACATATCCCAGAGTATGGTTGCTTTCTCGTTTTCTGTGACCTATTCTGGTGTGTGCCTATACCATCTTTTTTCTGTTGTTATTCCATTATGTTGGCATAGTTTCCAGTGTATATAGGTCCCAACTCTCTGTCTGTGTCTTGGATATTATTATTATTATTATTATTATTATTATTATTATATTATTATTATTCTTATTATTATTATTGTTTATTGTTATTATTATTATTACTACTACTACTACTACTACTAAGGAGGTGAGCAAACAGAAACGTTAGCATGCCGGACAAAATATTCCGCGGCACTTCGTCCGTCTTTACGTTCTGAGGTCAACATTCCGCCAAGGTCCACTTGCCTTTTATCCTTCCGAGGTCGGTACCATTCAAGTATTCAGTTATAATCGATTAGTTTCCCCAAAAATGTGCCCCTAGTAGAACGGATTATCATTATTATTACCGTGATACACATTTTTTATTACTTATTTCTTTATTTTTACCATTTCACTTATGTTGTGTGGTTTTGTAATGTCCCCTCATCCTTCGTCCTGGTGGCAAAATAAATGAAATCATCAGCATCATCATCATTATTTTTTCTATAATTATTATTATTATTTTATTATTATTAGTAATATTATCTCATTCATTATTATTATTATTATTATTATTATTTTATTATTTTATTATTACTATTATTTATTATTATTATTATATGGTTATTATGTTATTATTATTATTATTATTATGATTATTGTTATTATTATATATATTATTATTATATTATATTATTATTATTATCTAGCGTCCGGTGGTTTCTAATTTATATTCGTTATATTTCATGATATAACGAATTTATTAATATATTATTCTATTTATACAAATATACATAAATGTAAGTGTAGAAACCGCCAAGACTTTGAATTCATCTGCCCCACGATTAGAATACAGACGCATATAATATATATATATATATATATATATATATTAATATATATTATATATATATATATATATCTATTATATATATATATAATATTATATATATTATATATATATATATATATATATATACATATATACACATGCATATACATAAATAAGGAGGATAAATATACATATACATATGTAATACATATGTACATACGTACATACATGCAAACATGATTTTTTTCATTATATTTCATGAATAAAACGAGACGTTTTTTTGTTTATTTATGCATAAATTAACGTAGAAATTTATGTACGAAATTTTATATAGAAATTTATCTATTTATTTATTTCTAAATTTATTTATGTATTCATGATTTTTTTTATTTATTCATACATTTATTTATTAATTTATTTACTTTATTTATTCATTCATTCCTTTATACAGACTTGTCTATTTTTCTCCCACGTCCCGACCAAAAGCCATCAGCCCCTCTCTCAATATACGTATGGAAGCTACAGTATTTTCTGGGTTTTTTTTTAAACTTCCTCTTTTTTCTTCCCTCTTTATTCATTTTTTCCTTGACAGACCTGACACATGTCACCACCAACACCACACCACCAGCACTAATACTTACTCATCGCCTCACTTCACCCCCGTCCAACCCCGCAGCAAAAAAAATGATTTACAACATTACAAGTCGTCTGGGGGAATAAAGACAAACTTATTCTTCAAAATTTGGAGCAGTGTACAGATAGCAAGCAATAAGATAAATAAAAAGATCGAAGCACAAAGACCAAACATGAATGTTTTTGAAAAATATTATTGTTTTATCATCTTATTTGTTTGATTAATATTTGTTTACTTGTCCGTTTGTTCATTTTCGTTTTTTTTTCTTATCTATCGATTACGTTTTTTATTTCTTTTTTATTTTTATACGCAATCCCTTAGTATTTGTTATATATGTATATTTTACTTATCAGTGTGATATATATATATAAATGTGTGTGTGTGTGGTTACACACACACCATATATATATGTATATATATTATATATATTTATATTATATTTATTTATATATATATATATATTATATATATTTATTTATTATATATATATAATATATATTTATTTATATCTATATATATATAATATAAAATAAATATAAATAAATAAATATATATATATATATATATATATATATATATATATATATTATATATTATATATATATATAATATATATATATACATATATACACATGCATATACATAAATAAGGACGGATAAATATACATATACATATGTATACATATGTACATACGTACATACATGCAACATGATTTTTTTCATTATATTTCATGAATAAAACGAGACGTTTTTTTGTTTATTTATGCATAAATAACGTAGAAATTTATGTACGAAATTTTATATAGAAATTTATCTATTTATTTATTTCTAAATTTATTTATGTATTCATGATTTTTTTATTTATTCATACATTTATTTATTAATTTATTTCTTTATGTATTCATTCATTCCTTTATACAGACTTGTCTATTTTTCTCCCACGTCCCGACCAAAAGCCATCAGCCCCTCTCTCAATATACGTATGGAAGCTACAGTATTTTCTGTTTTTTTTTAAACTTCCTCTTTTTTCTTCCCTCTTTATTCATTTTTTCCTTGACAGACGCTGACACATGTCACCACCAACACCAACACCACCAGCACTAATACTTACTCATCGCCTTCACTTCAACCCACCGTCCAACCCCGCAGCAAAAAAAATGATTTACAACATTACAAGTCAGTCTGGGGGAATAAAGACAAACTTATTCTTCAAAATTTGGAGCAGTGTACAGATAGCAAGCAATAAGATAAATAAAAAGATCGAAGCACAAAGACAAACAATGAATGTTTTTGAAAAAATATTATTTGTTTTATCATCTTATTTGTTTGATTATATATTTGTTTACTTGTCCGTTTGTTCATTTTCGTTTTTTTTTCTTATCTATCGATTACGTTTTTTATTTCTTTTTATATTTTTATACGCAATCCCTTAGTATTTGTTATATATGTATATTTTACTTATCAGTGTGTATATATATATATAAATGTGTGTGTGTGTGTATACACACACACACATATATATATGTATATATATGTATATATATTATATATATATATATATTTATTATATATATATATATATATATTTATTTATTTATATATATAATATATATATATTTATTTATATATATATATATATATATATAAATAAATATAAATAAATAAATATATATATATATATATATATATATATATATATTATATATATATATATAAATATTTATATATATATATATGTGTGTATATATTATTTTACTATAATAAATGTTGCACCTAGAGAAAAGAAACAAACACGGCGACTGACCGCAAACAAATGCCAAGTGCATATGCACACATTTACGCTTGCATATTTACTTCTATGATATGTATGAATTTCGTGTCAAAAGTCAATAAACACTTTGTCTGTGTGTGATTCGGTTTTTTTTTTGTGTGTGTGTGGTGGTTGAGTAGGGTCGTTCTCATAGAAAAGGGCAAAAGAGTATATTGAGATGAAATACGAAATTATACCGATTCTAGTCGTCTTAAACAAGTACATAATGTACTTTTTATACAAAGAATATGTTTACATGTATACAGGTGATGGTGTGTATGCATATATATATATATACATACACTCACCCTATAAATAACATATAATACAATATATATATTATATATATGTACATATATATGTATATATATATATGTATATATGTATATATATATATATATATATATATATATATATATATATATATATATATATATATACATATATATATAGTCGATCAAAAGCAGGAAAAACTATTCATTACAATACAACTGTCAGTTTAACCGTTGATAGATTCGAGGTTTAAGATCACTAGAATATATGCTACTTGTCAACTATTATATACATTGGAGACGAAGAGCAATGTTCACAAGTGGCCGACTTGAAAATTGTAAATAGTTCCCAAGCGTGAAACCGTTGGTAGTCTTGTTAAACAGCATTTAAAGAATACTTATCCACCAGTGCGTCTTACGCACTTATTCTCACTGTTCGCTATTGTCGTATATAAATGTGTGCATACACATTTATAGATACATACATACATATATATATATCATTGTGCCTGGGGAGAGGCATTCCCTTTTAGTGTCTTATTACATAACACACTCACCGGTTCGATTTCCGCTCACTCATTTATTTTTCTAAAATTTTCGCTGCGTCTTATAAACTTTTCAATAGCCGTTGACTTCTATCATAGCTGCGTTCTTCTTGGTTGTTTATCTGTTTGTGTGCATGTGTGTGCGTCAGCGTGCATGTGTATACACATATGTATGAATGTTTGTATGTATGTATGTATGTATGTATGTATGTATGTATGTATGTATGTATGTATGTATGCATGTTTGTATGTATGTATCAATGTATATATGCGTGTGTGTGTATGTATATATATATATATGCGTTTGTGTTCGTCTGTATGTGTGTATTCTGCATATTCATGTTTTATGTGTACAAGTTTGAGTGTTTGTATATGAGTATATGTTTGTGTGTGGTATGATAGGAGATGATGATGATGATGATGATGAGGAGGAGGAGGAGGGAGGAGGAGGAGGAGGAAGAGGATAAATTCTCGCATCGGTTTCGACGCATGAGTATTCAACAACCAGCTTAATTTATCCAGCTTGGATGCTTAAGTCGGGCATGTTATTTTAGTCCCGCCAAATATTTTCAAACCTGTCCACAGATAGCGTAATGGCGTGGATTACAGGGCAACGTTGCTGCTATGCTAAATAATGACTTTTATCCTCCTTCTTAGATCTCATAACCAATGGATACAGCCGGATTTGAAGCTCCTGATCCCATCTTGACACACATATCTCCAGTTTCTTCCGTAGCAGAGCCACTTGCTTAAAGGTCTAAGTTATATAACTAATGGAAGATTATTCTTCCGTTTATCTTTGTACCTGAGTCATAGCTGTTCAATATTTATGTGTCCACTATCAAACTAGTTATACATGAGGACTTTAGGTGTTCTTTCTTCATTTATTCTAATGACATCAGCGTCCCAATGTAAATGTGACTGCATGAGAAAATCTCAATGCGTCCAGTTTTTGAAGAGTTTGACATTTGATAATATGCCTTCATGATTGTATCCGCAGATTGCTGGAGGATGGTCTTTATGAAGGACAACTAGTTGGTTGATGTGCAACCTATATGGAGTCCACGATTCTGATCCATACAGCTGTGTGGTCAGTCCGACAGCTTTTTAGACCTGCATCTAGAGGTCTAGTTTGATGCCCTTCTCATTCCAGAGACGCCTACGGGGTTTGCCAAATGTAATCTGTGTTTTCCCTAAACGATTGATCATTTCGTGATCGAGAAATGCATTCGAGTTTCCCTTACTGCCAAGAAATGTAAATAATTCCACATACTGTATATATATATATATAGAGAGAGAGAGAGGGGGGAAGTAAGAAAAATAAACGAATATGCATATTGTAAATAAAATATACATATATACATATATATATATATAATATATATATATATATATATATATATATATATATATATACATATATATATATACATATCTATATATATATATATATATATATATATATATATATAATATATAATATATATATATATATATATGTGGTATATATAATTTAGGCATGCAGGAAGTAAATAGACACCTTTAATTTTCAAAATCTTTTATTTGATATTAATTGGTTGAAGGAGAGGTTTTCTTTTAGCTACTCGTCCATAAAACACAAGCTTATGTAGATATGTAACACACGTTCTTGGACTAATTTCAAGTTGTTTTGCAATGTCAGAAGCCTTCGAACGGGGTTCGTTTTCCACAACTCTCTTCAAACAGCGAAGCTTCCTTTCCGAGGGCCCAGGTCGGCCAGGACGAGAATTTGTTGATTCTTTTCCTTGGCTTTTGAATTGTACTATAATTCTATTAACAATAGTAAGAGAAATACGACCTCTTTGAAAATCTGACAGTTCTGCTGAATTTTTTGTGCGTGGCATGGTTACTCTTTGCAAATGTTTAATATAATGCCATCTGGAATGAAAAAGAATTATTACATTGTAAATTCTACACTGCTGAAAACATATTAAGACGTTTAGATCAGAAAATTTGGAAATTAAAGGTGTCTATTTACTTCCTGCATGTCTGTATATATATATATATTAATAGTTATCGCCATAGTAATATGACAGTCTAAAAATATAAGACTAAAGCTGTCGCTGTTTATCTCCAAGAGGCCGTCGCCTCTAGCTAGCTATATGACACACAAACCTGCGTCCATTACAACCTTCGAACAGGGGAGGTCAGCCGCTTCACCTTGCTAGTCAGACATCTGCAGACATGTTTCAGGGTTGTTGCCCTTTATCAATGCAGCGTAGTCAGACTGTAACTAGGTAAATAAAATCTTCGAACAGACGGTCAGTAGCAACACCTGCTGGGTCTGACTAAGCTGCATTGATAAAGGG
>NW_021832291.1:20000-25000 GCF_006345805.1 Octopus sinensis | reverse complement strand
CTTAAGAATTATAAGTACGTGGGTTGATTCGTTCTAATAAAATCGTCTGTGGGTGTGTGGTAAGAAGCTGCCTGCTTCCCAACCACGTGGTTCGGGGTTCAGTCCCACTGCGTGACACTTCGGACAGGTGTGTACTTTTTCCCGATCTATTAAGTTGCGGTAGGAAACACACCACAACACCGTTGTTAGAAACAGCGACTCAATACACTCGCACCACATATATATATATATATATATATATATACAATACATGCAGCGTGGAAGGTGTTTATGGTGTGTTTTCTTAAATGCTTATAACACCTTCCACGCTGCAATTGTTTTCGTTTCAGCACACGATCTCAGATCAATTACTTGCTAGTGCGGTACATCTCCTTACATATATATATAGATAGTATATATATATTATATATATCATATATATATATATATATATATATATGTATATATATATATATATATATATATATATATATATAGGGAGATGTACTCGCAAGCAAGTAATTTGATCTGAGATCGTGTGCTGAAACGAAAACAATTGCAGCGTGGAAGGTGTTTATAAGCCATTTAAGAAACACACAAAAGCCGTTCGATTCACTTCAACATTAAGTTTAATTTGTCAAAATATTTTCGCGGATTTTAGCGACGAAAATATTTTTGACAACTTAAACTTAATGTTGAAGTGAATCGAACGGCTTTTGTGTGTTTCTTAAATGGCTTATAAAACACCTTCCACGCTGCAATTGTATATATATATATATATATATATATATATATATATATATAATATATATATATATATATATATATATATATTATATATATATGTGGTGAGTGTCTTTGAGTCGCTGTTTCTAACAACCGGTGTTGGGTTTGTTTTCCTCACCGCAACTTAATAGATCGGAAAAAGTACACACCTGTCCGAAGTGTCACGCAGTGGGACTGAACCCCGAACACGTGGTTGGGAAGCAGGCGGCTTCTTACCACACACCCACAGACGATTTTATTAGAACGAATCAACCCCGTACTTATATAATTCTTAAGCCTGGTACGTATTCTAGGTCTCTTTTTTCTGAGCCTTATAGGACACCGGATTACTCGTTTCTTCCAGCCGCCGAGTATACGCGGAATGAAGATTTTGCTAAAGAACACGGCGTATCGGCTGCTCTGGGGATCGAATCTAAAATCTTAAAAAAGATCCCGAGAGCTACACTCTAAACAACTAAAACACTCCCCTCCAACTATATATTCGATAAACGAACGAAAGCGCTAATAAAGAATTAACTAAAATTCTGACTGCCTCTTTTTTCTCAATATAAAATATCTTTAGACCACTTCAAACACTCTATAAATATTTGTATGTATGTGTCTGTGTGTCTTATATTGTATGTACAGTATGTAACAAAACGTGTACCGTTGGCGACTTTTTTCTCTTTCTTTGGACTTTTCCCTTTCTCCTCTCCGACGAAGAGCTACGCTCGAAAAATCAAGCTCTTTCTTTTCACTAAGTGTCACGCTAATGTATTTATTGTGCAGGACCTCACAATTTCGAATTGGTTGTTTATGTGAATTGAATATATATTAGGTTGTCCGGAAAGTTCGTGCCGATTTTTAAAGGATAGAAAAAGTTCAATATATACTTACCATTACATTTTTAATCAACCAAATATGAACCATTTTGTTGCACACTGCGTCTCCATCTTTCCTTCAACTTGAAAATACCCTATTCCCAGAATTGAGGTGGTTTCATGGCAAAGAATTCATCAAGGTATCTGTTCACGCCATCCAAGGAATTGAAATTTTTACCATTAAGACTATTCTGCAGAGAAATGAATAAGTGGAAATCCAAAGGAGCAATATCTGGTGAATATGGAGGGTGGGGTAACACATTCCAGCCGAGCTGCAGCAATTTTTGTCTGGTTCCCAAAGAATCAAGTGCCGAAAATGAACTTTCTTATCTTCCATTTTAAAGGGTTACAGAATTAACACAGGTTCTAGGAATATAAACCTTCTTCCACGAAAAGATAGCTTAAACTGTGCTCTAAATGGAGGTGTAGTCAAATCCTATTTTATGGACTCAACGATGTTCTAAAATAAGTCGAAAAGTAAGCTACAAGAAATCCGGACGCACTTTCCTAACAACCCAATAACCCAATATATATAGTAAGAATTTACAAAAAAAAAAGACGAAAACCGGTGTATAAACAACAAACTAGATGTATTAGTTTAACGCTAGAGAAGTGAGAAAGTCTTTTACGTTTCGAACCTACGCTCTTCGACACAAAGGAACGCAGAAATAAACAGAAAAGATTTAGTTACTAGCGATCTTTATCTATCTATATATATATAATATATATATATATATATATATTATATATATATATATAGATGTGTATACATATACATAAATATATATAATATATATATATAGCATATATATATAGATATACATACATACATATATACATATATACAATACATACATATATATATATATTCTTATATGAATGTATTGAAAAAATATCTACATGGCTTTACATCCAAGGCGTATGTACGGTTGTTATATGAGGGGGATTAAGCTGCTATGTCTGGCAGATCTCGTGACTCTCCAAAGGCACGCTCATTGCCTCGAGGTGTCCTGTGCAGACCATTTAATTAGTAACTTCATATACAGATGACGGCAAATGTAACGTTGTCGCCCTCCGGAGCCGATACCAAAAGAATACAACGTCCATGTGATAGACAATTTAGTCAAGGAAACCTATTTTATAGAGTGTTTACTTTTGTCCAACGTTTGGCAATCGCCGATTCCGTAATTGGTGTAGTTGAAATTGTGTGTGTGTGTGTTTGTGTATGTGTGTATGTGTGTGTGTGTTTGTGTGTGTGTGCGTGCGGTAAGCGATCGTGTGTGTATGTGGGAATATATGCATGAGAGCTTTTTTATGTGTGCGTGTGCTTATATATTGGTGTCAAAATGTGTATATGTATAGATGTGTATACATATACATAATATATATATATATATATACATACATATATGTGTGTGTATGTATATATATATACATATTTACATATATACATTCATATATATATATTTATACACACACATATATTATATATATATATAATATATATTTATATACACACATATATTCATAAGTATGTAATTACACACACACGCGCACACACATACATACATACATATTATATATACTATATATATATAATATATATATATATATATATATATATATATATATATACATATATATATGTATATATACACTTGAGTTTACATATATTCGTGTATAAATATCTGTGTATGCATATATAATCGTGCGCTTGAATGTGTGTGTTTATATGTGTTTGTATGTATGTATGTATGTATGTATGTATGTATGTATACATGCTTATATACACGTATACAAAGATGTATACAGTCATACGCCACTATTTATCACACATTCAATATCCTGCAACAGTGGACAACGAGTAGACGGTGTAGTGATGCTGCCGACAGCGTCGCTTGAAAATGGCCAATTATCACCCGGCTTATATATATACACACATACAAACATACATACATGCACATGTATACATATATTTGTGTGTATGCGTGTGTCTTTGTGTATCTGTGTGTGTGCATATATATATATAATATATTATATATATATATATATATATTATATATATATACACCCATACAGATATATATATATATATATATGTATATATATATTATATATACACAGATAGATAGATAGATAGATAGATAGATAGATAGATAGATAGATAGATAGATAGATAGATAGATAGATAGAAATATAGATAGATACGTATATGCATACATACTTATATGAACAGTAATGTGTTGTAGCGGTTGAAGTAAACCATCTGTGAAAGGTAGTTGATTGCTTAAGACTGAATGTCTGAAATGTTGATGTGTTCTGGGAGTTGGTGTACTGGGTTGGTATAGAAGCATGTCCGGCAGTATTTGGCAGAGCGGGGGTGAAGATATAGCATCATTTCTGAAACCACTGTTGCCATTTTCTTTGCAGGAACGTATATGTAAAGGGCGTCGACAATGGCGACCTATAATGGTATCACCTCGTTACCTGACTGACCATACTACTCCAAACGCCATTGTTGTTGGTGGTGATCATGTTGGTGGTCATTATTATAGAAGCCATCGCCCTTGTTTATTCTGACGTATCACCATCAACATCATCACCATCATCATCATCATCATCACCATCATCATCATCTTCATCATCACCATCATCATCATCATCATTATCATCATCTTCATCGTCATCATCATCGTCATCTTCATCGCCGTCATCATCTTCATCGTCATCATCATCATCATCATCATCATCATCATCTTCATCGTCATCATCATCGTCATCTTCATCGCTGTCATCATCATCTTCATCAACATCATCATCATCATCATCATCGTCATCATCATTATCATCATCTTCATCGCCGTCATCATCATCTTCATCGTCATCATCATCTTCATCGTCATCATCATCATCATCGTCATCAACTGCATCACCCTCTTCATCATCATTTCTACAGCGACACCCCGCCATCATCCTCATCACTGTCATAACCAGTAACACCAACAACCGACATCATTATAATCATCATCATCATCATCGTCTTCATCATCAACATCATCATCGTCATCATCATCATAATCACTATAATCACCATCGTCGCCGTGATCACCATCTTCGTCTTTACCATCATCTCCATCACCATCAGCATCAACATCGTCACCGTGCACATCACATCGTGTTCATCATGAAAGTTATCTTCGTCTTCCACCCGTTCCGCATCACCATCATCATCATCATCATCATCATCCTTTTCATCGTCATCGTTATCCTCTTCTTCGCCGCTGCCTTCATCATCATCATCATCATCATCATAATCATCACCATCATCATCATCATCATCATCATCATCATCATCATCATCATCACCATCGTCAT